>NW_004797940.1:85149-110222 GCF_000002075.1 Aplysia californica | reverse complement strand
ACACACACACACACACACACACACACACACACACACACACGCACACACAAAAGTAATGAATGAAGCAACAGTTGGATAAGGGAAACAACAACAAATAATCAGTAATAAAGTTTGTAACAGGATTTAAATTTCTTAGTTTCGTAATCGTTTCGGGGTTGTTTTTTTTCAATTTCAATGTACGTACACTAATTTGTTACAAATAAGTTGCCTGTTTGAATATTATGGTCGTCTGTCTGTTAATTGATTAATCAGCTCATCACCTTGGACGCCAGTCTTACCATTTTTCTGTCGTTTGCGGGCTTAATTTAACTTAGCTTGTTCCAATTGGGAGGCCGATAAAGTTTATTTGCACAAATACCCATTTTTTAACGTGCCAGCTGCCTCTAACACGCCTGTAGTGCCAATTGACAAGGGCTGAGTGGGATATAATATATATTTTATTTTATAGATTACACCTAAAGATCTGAATGAAGGGGATTCGATCCTTTTGTCTATATTTCTGGGTTTAAATGCGAACGCAATGTTTTTTAAAGTGCTTTTAAGAGCACAAATTAATTCGCTCCATCACTGATGTGAATTTATTTGCTATAAGAACGCATCGACTTTCTCACAAAAAATAAAATTTAAAAATCTTTTGATCAATTTAAGGTTCATTGCCGACTAATGTAGTGAGCACAATGCAAAAATTCTGGATTAAACTCGTTTCATTATTTTGTCTATCGCCATTTCTCGCATACATCCTCGTTCACCTAACTGCGAAGCCCAATAAAAAGAGCCTAAGGGAGTCAGCACGGGCATCATGCGTGGCCTGGTCTTAGAAAGCTTATAAATTTAAAGTTATGCTGTTCGATTCGACTGTTCAAGATTTCAAAGCCACCAATAAAAACTAACATGTCATGATAATAAAGAGACACGTGATAACAGTAACACATGTATATTATGGGAACATTGCGTGCAAAAGAAAGGAAGAAACTCGAAGACTTGCACAGGTCAACCAAATAATAGGCCTATTATTGAACTTGAAGATGTAGGGGGCGTGTATGTGAATAGTTCTAGAGCTAAAATCTTGACACTCTTTCGGGTAATTTCTAGTGGCAAAAAGATAGGAGTGAAGTGTTGTTTGTTATGGCCATGATTGTATTTTTTTCTTTAAACTGTATTACAATTAAGGTACAAAAATCACAAGCTTGTATGTTAGCGAAATGTAACGATCACGAATCCTATATTGTAAATTTTATACTGCTAAAACTGTAGCAAAAATAATGTTCACAACTAGGCCAAATGTGAAATGCCACGTGGCACGTTGATATGTCATTGAATTGGTTCGTTGGAGAGATATATATTGTGCATACTTGACTTTAATACGGCTTTTTGTGAAGGACGTTCTATACTATTTGTCTTGTATGCATAAGTTCTGTATGTTGACAAGAATACTATAGTTACAGAAATATTTGGCTCCAAAACTACGTTATATAACGATATAACTTCAAAATTATGGTTATTTGGCCTCACACCGGAGACATATCTGGCTACCCTGGTCAAAACAAACTGGGAAATGGGAAATGTGAAAGGACAAAATGGCGCGATGCTATGAACGGATTAGAGTTGTGAATGTAACTAAACGTTGGTTGCTCGGCATGTATAAAGTATAAGAGGAGGCTGCCCTTTCCTGTAACAAAGACCCATTATATATATGACGAGTCTACATAGATCTATTAAAGATTATATTATCGAATAGACCTTGCCCTTGCTCCATCAACATCATTCATTAGACTTAGACAGAGTGAGAGGAGAGTGAGGCATCATAGTCATAGACATAGATTCTAGATTTAGATCTGTTAAATTAACTTAGATCTAAATGTTAAAATGATGCCACTAAGACGACTAAGTTACTGAATTTGTCTGAAAAAAAAGCACTACGATATCTAGATCTAGATCTAGATCTAGAAAATCTGTACTAGATCTAGATCTAGATCTAGATCTACATCTACTAGTCTGTCATCTACATCTAGATCTAGAATCTAGATTAGATTCTTCATTCTAGATATTAGTATAAGATCTAGATCTAGAGATCTATTAATTGTCTTAATCAAGAAGTTTCACCGTGCAATTTTTCAGGCTGTACTAGACTCTAGATCTAGATATAGAGATCTAGATCTCTAGCCTAATACTAATAGTAATTCAACCTCTACTAGATCTATATCTAGATATCTAGATCTCTAGAAGGATCTATTTTATTAAATTAGATCTAGATCTAGATCTAGACTAATTATAAATATAAATCTAGATTCTAGATTTTCTAGATCTAGAGTAGTTAAATCTAGAAATTTTAAGTAGTCTACTATTAAATCCGCCTAAGTCTATTGTAGAATCTAGTGAGACAGTGCAGCAGTCCTCTCTGTGTGAACTGAAAGACAACTACTTAATAAAATAAAATAATAATACAAGGGCGCCTTGACAAGGCAAGTGTCTTAAATTTCAAGGAACAGGAAGGAGAAACATGAGTGATAGACGTTCTTCAAGGTAATCTGATCTATCTTCTAAGACTCTAAGAAAGTTCGGTCTCTAGAATCTATAGATCTTGGCATTGCCATAGAGATCAATCATTTTTATAATTTGTATAAGTATAAGTGTAGGAGGAGGGACTAGATATAGCTAGGCCTTTAATTTACTTTAAATTTAAATAGCCTAAATTGTTAAAAATGTTTTTGGTCTGGTATGATGGTAAACGTTAAGTTTCACTTTCACTCGGGCACCGCATAGCCATAATGTAGAGATGAAATTTGGGTGTTATTTTACTCATGCACTTGTGATGTTTCATGCTCAGATTTTCTAAAGCACTAGTTATTATATAAAATTTACCAAAATTTTGACTTTTGTATCCACCGCGAAATATAACTCTTTGAGTTTGAAGAGTTTGAGATGTAGGGCCACTATAGATGAATGTTTTTGAATGAACTAGGCTATATTACAAGGTCCAACTTCTTAGTTAATTAATATAATTTCCCTTTTTTTTTGCGAAGTGGCTAGCCGTACTTAAGTACTGCCAGTCTAGCCGTACTTAGATCTAGGTTTGGCCCAATCGACTCAAGCCTGTTAAATACACAGGTCTCATTAGATCTAGATCTAGATCTAGTGATTATTCAGGTTCAAATACATGCAAGTTAGTAAGGCACCTTCTGGTTTTGTCTGAAATACAAATACTTTTGGCATTGCAAACTAAAAATTTCATTTACAATTCAGCCATCAATATTAAGTACGGCTAGCCTGACAGTCTAGCCGTCCTTAAGTACGGCTAGCCTGGCTGTCTACCCGTACTTAAGTACGGCTAGACAAGAAGTCTAGCTGTACTTAAGTACGGCTAGACAAGAAGTCTAGCCGTACTTATCTTAGGCCCTATTAACATTAGAAAACAGGAGGTTTAAAATACATGCACTGTCATTAAGTCACCTGGTTTCGTCTCAAATACAAATACTTTAGGTCCTGCACAATAAAAATGTATATTTACAATTCAGTAGGCCTATTTTTTGTAAATGGTCAGTCTAGCCATCATATTAAGAATAAGTACGGCTAGACTGCGAGTCTAGACTGCCAGTCTAGCCGTCATTAAGTACGGCTAGCCTCTTCTTCCTTTTTTTTGTCTAAAAAAATTAGGGGGGGGGGGAGGGGGGGTTCAGGAAGGCATCCTCCTCCCTGACCTAAAAACAACTAAGGGGGGTTCAGGGGGTCATGCCCCCTGTATTTCATCATAATTTGATGTTTCGCTATTGGTTTGATATTTTCTTTCAAAGAGAATTGATTTGCTAGGGTTTTAGTGGCCATATGTTCTGCAGCAAAAACAGCAGTTTAGCCCTCAAGACAGTGCATCTCTGCTTGCGGTTCTTAAAGTAACAATTTACGTAACTTTGTTTTTAACGTTTATAGGGCTAAACCACTGTATTTTTCGCTGAGCCTCTCTATATATTTGTGAAAGTTCACACTTGGGCCACCTAAATCTTCCGAACCACTTAACTTTCGAATTTGACCAAATTAATGGTGGTTCAGAATCATGTAAAGGGTGCTCAGTTTCATTGAGGAGCCTGAAGTCACTGTTTGTAGTTTAATTTTCAGTTTTTCGTTAAAAGTTTCGTTTAGATCTAATCTTGGGAAAGTCTGTCTTCTAAGATGCCATTTTGTAAATGAGTGAGGTTTCCGTTCACTAGCCGTGCACTTATTATAAATAACCACACCTTTGAAATTATTTATGGAATGTACAACCACGAAAGCGGAATAGAGAATCAATCTATACCATTATTATATATTTGGCAACTTGGAAACACTTGTCACTTTTCTCTCAAGATTTATTGATCCATTCCTGTAGAGTGTAATATAGTAGGCCAATGACTTTCAATTGATGTTTTATGCTCCTATCTTTCTTTTCATCGAAAGGGGGCCCAGCTAGTGTCATATAGTTCAGGGCCACTGGCCACTTTAAAAAATCGCAGTGGCTATTTTTACGGCGAGCCGTAAAGATAGCCTCCCAGGCTTTTTTTACGGCGTGCCGTAAAGATAGCCTTCCAGTGTGTCCCAGGCTATTTTTACTGCGATCCTCGAAAAGCGACCCTACTCCGCCTCTCATGTACGCGACATGCCTCAATGTATTAGATCTAGGCCTATAGGGGCCGTTCAAAATATAAACTTACACCTCAGAGGGGAAAGGGTGTCTTTGGCTTCTGTAAGAAAAGTGTAAGATTGGGTGGGGAGGTGAGATGAACGTTTTGCTCATGACTGGGAAGAAAAGGTAAAGGAAAAAGTGGATAAATGCCAGTAACAAGACCCAGATCTGCATGATCACTGCAGATCCCCGTTGTTGTTGTTTGTTTTTGTTTTTTTGAGAGGGGGGGGGGGGGGGTTACAAATAATTTTGAAATTATGATGAAAATTCTGTAGGTGGATATATCTAATGTCTTAATGTTTCTTTGTAACTTTGCAACTGTTTTGTTGATCTTTTAGTGTCTTGATGTCTTTTATTTGTAAGGCACGTCGCCGCACGTACCTATTGCATTGACAAGAGTCTCAATGTCTTCTACATATGCGTTCTTTCTAGTTCATATGGTTTGATTAAATTGTATTAACTGAAATGTTCTTATTGCGGCGGTCACAAACTAATGACGTAGAACACGTTTTTCAGTCTTATAAATTCCGTCTTGGCTTGTAGGCCTTGTAGGCTACTGCCTTATTTGTTATTTTATACTACATTTTACTAAATGACTAAACTAATGTAACATACTTTGAGCTGGTTAAAACCGAGAGTAAGGCACTATAATTAAATGTCCTCTATTATTAGTATTATCATAATTATAGTCTTTATTCTGGACTTAAACAATTCAATGTTTTTATGTTCTTTACTAGGACCTTGTTGTTGTGGGATTCTTTCAAATAATAAAATAGATCGCATTGTTTAAGCTTTTGTGTTTTGTTTTCTAATGTGCTCATATTATTACTGTCCATTTTTACGGGGAACAGCTCACCCCAAGGGTGATTCTTTTTCCGATTCATATTTAGGAAAAAAAATTATACGGGCATAAGAAATAATGAAGAAAGTAAATTTTGATAAGTCGGAAAATATGAAAGTTGCCATGGAATGGAAACAGCACCAACATGCAAAACAAACAATAATTTTAAAAAATCGAAGGCTTCTCACTCTCTAACAAAATTGCATGAAAATTGGTGAAAAGGTAGATTCAGATACTATGGTCAATCGTACTGAGCAAAATTTTGATATTTGAATGTAAAAAAATATATGTGTTCCTGTACACTGAAATTGCATCACAATAATTAATAAATTAATCATTGTGAACACCCAAAAAAATTTTTTTTACACCTCTATAAAAAATCTGCTCAGTGTAAATTATAAGGAAGGAGGAACATTTTAAAGGCATTCCCAAGGCGAAAAGTGTTAACTCCAAAATGGCCGCTCTTCTTGTGGATGTGGTACATGTAGTGATGTCAGTGAATGAGATGATGATGCTGGTAGTGGCAGTGATGATGGTAATGATAGTGACGAGGAGGTGATGGTGGTGGTGATGATAAAGAGAGGGTGAATGATGATGGTGGGGAGAAGAAGGAAGAGGTGGTGGTGGAGGAAGGGAGAAGGAAGATGAAGAAGAGAATAGAATGACGGTGAAGAGGAGGAAATGGAAAACCTATGAGGCTGTTCAAATATAATCTTACACTTTTGGGGACTTTTTTAAAACACAAAACCCAATACCACTTTTCTCACATTTGCCTCCAACCCCCACCTACACCAATTTAATATTAGTACTTTTTCCGATCTTCAACTTTCATTATTATTTTAAAGATACCTGTACTATACGTGGCTTTTTTTAAACTAGCTTGTAAAAAAAAATCATTTCAGTTTATACAATTTAATCAAACCATATGGACTAAAAAGAAACGCATATATGTGGAAGACATTGAGACTCTTCTCAATGCAATAGGTACGTGCCTTACAAATAAAAGACATCAAGACATTAACAGATCAACAAAACAGTTTAAAAGTTACAAAGAAACATTAAGAAATTAGATGTCCACCTACAGAATTTTCATCATAATTTCAAAATTATTTGTAACCCCCCCCCCTTCCCCTAAAAAAAAATACAACAAAAAAACAAAACAAAAAACGGGATCTGCAGTGATCATGCAGATCTGGGTCTTGTTACTGGCATTTATCCACTTTTTCTTTTACCTTTTCTTCCCAGTCATGATCAAAACGTTCATCTCACAGAAGTGTCATATTTGGTTAACCTCCCCACCAAATCTTACACTTTTCTTACAGAAGCCAAAGACACCCTTTCCCCTCTGAGGTGTAAGTTTATATTTTGAACAACCCCTACAGGCCTAGATCTAATACATTGAGGCATGTCGTGTACATGAGAGGCGGGCGTAGGGTTGCTTTTCGAGGATCGCCGTAAAAATAGCCTGGGACTCACTGGGAGGCTATCTTTACGGCACTGCGTTAAAAAAAACTGTCTCGCAAATCAATTGTTTTCCAGAAAGTTCAAACTACATTGACATTATATTTGTATTCTTTTATTTTCACTATACTATCGTCTTACTCTCGTCTTATTCTCATTCTCAAGTTTTGTAAAGCCCCTTCTCTTGTTCATTTTTATCTGTTTTTACACACAAATATTGATTTCATATTCTTCGCAAATTAATTAATAGTAATTTTGAAACATTTGATGGTTTTTATCGCGCAAAAGCCTGACTGTGTGGTAATTTGAACTGCTCTCTGTACCAATTGGGGGATTTCAGGAGGGGGGGGGGGGGGTGGAATTCCACCCCGAATTAAAAAAAATTCAAGCAATGTGTCTGTGAAAAAATCAAGCTATGTGTCTGTGAAAAAGTAAAAGTAAAAATTTACCAATATATTCAAATTATTACAAAACACCAAATTGTACTTTCACTTCGCTGCCTGTAGATATAGGGGCTCTCATGATCTAGAGGTACGGTGTTCGCCTCTCATTCAGTGTCCTGGGACCTAACACTCCTACGTCTTCGTTTCACCTCCTTTTCTGCTCTCTAATCATGTTCCGTCATCAGCTTTCATCTCCGCTGTCTGCTCCTGCCTTTTTTTTTATGCTGCTCCTGGCTCTTTCTTACTATTGTCTTACAGCCACACCCCTGATTTTAGGGTAGGTAAAATCTAATCTAATAGGTTGCCTTCTCGGATAAATGCAAAAAAAATTTAAGAGGTCCTAAGGATCCCTTGGTGACACTAAAATTGAGAAGAGCAGGCTGGGCTTTGGTGTCCTCTGCACTCATATGACCTTCTGTTGTGAGTGCCTTTGGGGATGGGACGGGGTCGGGTTGGGATAATCGCCTGACTCATCGCCTGAAAACAAACACACATTTGTTTTTGAGGCGACGAGTCAGGCGCAATCAGCTTGTGAGCCACAATAGACGCTTTGCGCCCTCAATCTGGCTAGCAAACTGATTACCCAACCCGATCCCCCAATGGGTACCCCATATAACAAAACAAAAACAGTGGGCCTAGTGGGTATGGATGGATGGTACATCATGGAAATTTTATTCAATGGCCATCATGTCACAAAGTTTTAAAAACTTATATGTGAGGCATTGTATGGTGGAATTAAAGAAACAGGCATTTTTCCTCCCGTTAGGCAATTTTTATCAAATTTTTGTTTTTTGGCTCAACACCTTTATGTCCTAATAAAAACCCATTTCAATGTGAATTTTACTGAAAAACATTGATTAATGACTCAAAATAGGTAAATTTTAAGTATTTAAGGACTCTCTAGCTATACAAATTACCAAATGTTGGCGACCATTTTCTCGATAATTTTACCTCTGAAACCATGCTACCCTCACCTCCTTCAATGGCAAATATTTCGACTTCTATTCAAGTTAAAGGAGTGGTTTTTTTCATAGAAAGCAAGGCAAATGAATAAGCTTTCAAATCATACCAAAAATGTCTCCTCATGCCCAAAAATTGACGAGCGCCTGATTCCACCATGTCGTGACATATAATGTCTCTCCTGTACAAGTTATTTTGTTTGCTGACTGTTCTAAAAGTTGTTGGGTTTTTTTTATATATCCTTTGCTTTTCTGTTGTGTAATAATGTGTTTATGTTCTCTTTCTCTTTCAGGGTGAAGAAGACCATCAATTATTCTGGATGTGATGATCAGTCTGATGGTAAGAGACATTCTTGAGTGAAATTTTAAAATAAAAAATACATGTGGACTTTATATTTTCATTTTCATTCTGGGTTTTAATTTTATTTCTCCCAGTTTCTGGGGTTGTCAGATACTTACTTGAGACTAACCTATTATGCACCTATTGGAGGATCTTTTTTGGTAGAATAACGTTCATTATGTCTTTCAAGGAATTGAACTTGTGTAATGGTTTTTAAAAAAGAGTTGTTTTTTTTTAACTTCCATACATGTATTGTTTGTTTGTTTTTTTAAATTTCAGATGATTTTGCTGATACCACTCCACCTCCCCCAAAGAAAACAAAACTTTCCAGTGGTGATGGCAAACAGAAGACTGGAATGGTCAAGGTGAAGGAAAAAGAGCCTGCCTTGAACTTGGAGTCTACCCTTAGGTCAAAGAAGCAGAGGTATGCTTAATAAAACACAATGGTCGGGAGAGCATTTTATGTGATTCTCTTAGTCTTAGCTATCCTTCAGGAAAAAATCAGTAGGTAAACAAATGGTAAATTCCTTCTGGCTCTTAGAGACTTTAAGGGACAGAGTTTCTCCCAATGTGCACACAACATAAAGCACAGGTTGTTGGTGGGGACTTCTGTATATCTTGTGCTTCTGCTTCATTTCTGTATTTTTACCCAGAATTGAACCCCAAACTTTTAGTTTGCAAGTCTGGCAGCCTCTTTTATTGTGAGATCGTAAGATGTTTGGAAGAATATTGAAATTAAAATGGGCTGTGTATTGCATTGCTGTAAAGAGAAGTGAAATCATGCTTACGGTGCTTTGTGTTGGTACCAAAAGATACATGGCATTCCTTGTGAGATGCTTTGTATATGGTCTCTTTTAAGGACATGCGGGCTAACCCAGATTTCGGATGTTTCCAGAAATCTTGACCTACACTAAAAGTGGGCATTGCCCTACCTATAGGAGAAGTTTGGTTTCATGGATGTGTATATTTGTTTGGTTATAGAGAAAATACTTCTCATCGATAAGATACTTATCGTGGATCCAAAAACTTTACCTTTGATTTTCTCTAAACAGCATTTTTTGGGATAGCCCCCTTGTGCTTAATGCGACCATATATTTTTATATAGGCTTGATTTACACCTTTGATATCAATTGTTCATTATCATAGCAAAATTCTTTTGACAAATTTGAAATACTATGACTATTTATATTGCTTGCTTGTATTAGGTTGCATTGATATGAAGAAAAGATAGTTGTGCCATGAAGAGAATGAATTCCTACCTTTGGTTGCCCATGATCTTTCAGAAAGCCGTTATCAGACAAAGCTTTTGATCGGGAGTTGGAGGAGGCTCTCCAGCTATCTCTGGTGGAGACGGGTGGCAGTCAGAGTGACCATGAGGACCAGCAAGGTAAACTGTTGGGCTTGTTTGACTTGTCCACAGTCAGGTTACTCTGAGAGGGTGTTTTAGTGTGGCGAACAGAATGTTGGATTCACATGGGCGTTAGCTCAATGGTTCAAGTACTGTATCATGATAGCAGGCTATGATTACTAGTGCAAGCAAAAATTTTCCTCCATTTGTTGCCGTAGTTGCTGTACGAACCTGTGATTGTTTTCTCTCTTGTGGTTTCAGGGCTTTTTTTTTAGATTGAAAAAATTTATTCAAAAGGCTATTCCACAAATTTACACATACAACTGGATTGATACAAAACAAAGGGCAATGTACATGCGCGCAATTTTCTTGTCCTATTTCCGTTCCACTGACATAGCTCAGTGTTCTTGTACTTTTCAGTGTTGTTATGTGTATTCATAATATGTTCCCAGTGAAGTGTGTCTGCTGACAAGTTTAAATTGAGCAACAAGCTGTACTGATATATATATCTGTGTGCTGTTGGTTCCAGCCCTATTGGTTGTTTCGTATGGGTTTAGCATTCCTTTCTAAGGCTGTAAGGTATTTCTGAAGTAGGAGAGCCTCTGAATTTAGGGTCCATCTTCATTAAAATCAAGCTGTAAGGATGGGAAGCCTCAATAAGCTGTCCAAACTACCCACAATTTAGAATGTTTCCTCTTGGATTTGCAGCAGGGCTGATCTGCGTTATAATCCAGCATGATGCCGACCGAACTAACATCCCAGCTGCAGTAGAAATGTGACTGAATTTTCATTAAATTCTATATATTTCTGTCCAGGGCACGAGAAAGCACCTCCTCCCCCTCTTCTATCCCCAATTCAAGCCAGTGCGAACAATGACAATCATGAAGCCACTCTCCAACCACCCCCTCTTCTGGCTCCAGAGGTCCCAAGTTGCACCGATCAGACAGAAAGCGCTGTCCAAGCACCCATGGGTGGAGTACCTTACAGCACCGTCATGGATGAGAGCATTGAAGTTTTGGCTGAGATGAAGGAGGATGTCAGCTCAGCAAAGAACATTGGCCGGAGGCAGGCAAGAAAGAAAGCGATTGTCATTGAGTCAGATGAGGAAGATGAAGGTGAGACTCAAAAGGAAAACAAAGGTGATATTAAGCTGCCTTTATACATATGTATGTAATGATGGTTTAAGTTATAAAAGCATAGTTCAACTCTGTTCTCAAAGTCACACTTCTTCTTGTACTTTTTCATCTCTAAACAGCCGTCCCAGTCTCTACTGCGAAGACTGCTGTTCGCCACAGATCCCCTAATTTCCTGTTGAGTTTTCGGTGTCTTTGCCTAGAGTTGGGCCAATATTTCCTTCTAAGTGCCTCGAGTATTGCGACAGATTTGTAGTTGATAGTTTCCTCTTTGATTTCTGGTTCCGCACTGACACTGCTCTGACTGTGAGCTTCTGATCATGAACTTGGTGTACTGGTGGTGTTTCAGTTTGTCAAAGTCATACAAATGCCTGGTTTTTCAGGGGTCTAGAGAAACTGTGTAATCCGTCAAACTGTAAAATTATCTGTAATCTAATGTTTTATATGACACCTCAGGCTTACATAAATCCTGATTGACAAGAAATGTGAATATCAATTTTTGTCTCTGTTGCCGGTTTTTGTCTGTTTGAGATGTTTGAAAACATGCGTTGATCTGTTTTCCTTTTCAGAGGAGAGTGATTTTCACCCTGAAGGTGATGATAGTGAAGGTGATGAAGATGGGGAGGAAGAAGCCCCTTCAGAATCAGATGATGGTGAGAGTGACGACAGTGACTTTGCACCAAAGTCCAAGTCAAAGAAAAAACCACCTGTGAAAAAGTCAAAGCAAGCGCCTTCACGACTGAGCAAACAAACGACTGGCGGTAAACTGAACAACATCACAAACACCCAGGCTAAAGCAACAGCCCGACCCACTGCAGGTAATTTATTAAGGCATTGCCAGATATTGTGAGCCCTTTTCACATTTTGGCTAGGAAATGAAAGTCTTGGCCAATGACATGGAAGAACCTTTTCAATCTGCTTATAAAAGGCACCACAGTACGGAAACCGCTCTTTTAAAGGTATCATCAGATGTTTTAAATGAAATCGATAATAAAAAAGTCTGTGTTTTGGTTCTGCTTGATTTGTCAGCGGCGTTCGATACCATCGACCACAAAATTTTACTAGAGAGATTGGAAAAGTCATTTTTACTATCAGGTACTGTTCTAATGTGGTTTAAATCATATCTAGACAATAGTTTTATGTCAGTGAAAATTGGCAAGGATGTGTCAGATAGGTTACCTCTAAAGTACGGAGTTCCTCAGGGTTCGGTCCTTGGTCCTGTCATCTTTACAATGTACACGCAAAGTCTGTCATCAATAATTTCTTTACATGCCCTCAATTACCATCTTTATGCAGACGATACACAGCTGTATGGATTCACTACAACTGACAATGTACACAATCTCATAGATAAAATCGCCAGATGTATCAATGATATAAGAAAATGGATGTTCAAGAACAAATTAAAATTAAATGAGGATAAGACCGAAATATTATTTCTTCGTAGCAGCGCATGCAATGAAATCGACAATATCAGAATAAACATCAATGGCTACGAAATATCAGCCCAAACTAAAATAAGAAATTTAGGTGTGGTGCTAGATCAAGATATGTCAATGAAATACCATGTATCCAATCTTTGTAAAAATCTATATCTCCAGCTGAAGAAAATAGGGAGCATTAGAAAATATCTATCTATTGATGTCACCAAAACTTTAATAACATCACTTATATTGTCAAGGATTGATTATTGCAATTCCTTACTGGCTGATGTACCTGATGAACTGTTACAACAACTACAAAGAGTACAAAATATTGCTGCCAAAATAATTACTAAAAAACTAAAGCATGATCATGTGACTCCTATTTTAAAAGCATTACACTGGCTCCCAGTGAAAGAGCGTATCATATATAAAATCTGTTTAACTTGCTACAAGTGCTTAAATGATTTATCACCGGACTATCTAAAACAGCTTTTAACACCCTATGTGCCTCCTAGAACGCTCAGATCATCAAGTGACAAAACAACCCTTGTTAAGCCTAAAATAAATTACAAATCATATGGCCAACGCTCTTTTTCATATTTAGCCCCACTTGTTTGGAATAGGCTTCCAAAAACTATCAGAGAAGCAGAAAATCTAGAAATTTTTAAGAAGAAACTAAAATCATTTCTATTTTCATCATATTTCGATTAGACAGAATGCATCCAAGCTGTAGATCGTTGTGAGTTTGTATGTGCGTATGTGCATATGTACGTATGTGTGTATGTATGTGTGTGTGGTGCGTGTGTGAGTGAATATGTGTTTGCATGAGTATGTAACACTATGTACCTTTAAAATTGATTTGTAAATCCATAAAATGTATCATGTTAAGCGCATAAAGCATTGCATAAGTGGATATGCGCTATATAAATGCAATCCATTATTATTATTTTGTTCTAATGAACAGTCATGCTTTCTGGATTTTCAAGCCTTTTTTTTTTTTACCGTTCTGTTCATAGTTTACACCCCAGAACTCTTTCATTTTTCTGGAAGTGCTCCTTTTCTCTCTTTTCTCTTGGTGCTTATGGATGCTAGAAAATGAAACTAGTAGATAGGCTATAGAAGTACGGTCTGCCTAACATATTTTGTTTTGTGGAAATCAACAGCTTTACTTCATTTATCAACAGTGTGGTCCATTTGCTTGTTGTTTTGGGAGACACATGATGATATTTGTGGGTGGTTGGCAGATGCTCTGGTGTGGTTTGCTCCTTCTTTCCTATCAAACATCTATCGTACTGATCTCTCCTCCTTTTTTGTCTTTTACTCTCTTGTAACACCTCTAATCTTCAGCACTTATATGACCTTATTGTGTTTCAAGTGCCTTTAAACTAAAAAAACATGATGATATTTAATTAGGCTAAGTCGTAGATGTTATTGAGAAAGTCCTTAAAACTTGCTAGTGTTTTTGCCCAATTAGTCTCACATTTGTGTATTGTAGATTGTTTCAAGGAATTTGAATGTCTTTAATATTTGGCAAAGAATGTCTTCTTCCCTTTCTTTTTTCTTGAATAATTTCTCTGCTGTCTGAAAGGTTTTCTTGTGGTGTATTTGAGATACTGGCTGTTTCCGTTTCTTTTCAATGTGGTTTTTAGTTTTTAATTACAAATATAATATTTGCAGAAAAATATGGGTGCAGTGTATCGAGTAGTGCATTAGTGGTAAAGTTTTTGATCTTGTGTTCCTCTACTCGAGTCAATAATAAGGTATGCAACCCTCTGTCCTGTTCTTCTTAAAACTGCCATATCAGGATCTTTATCTTTGATATCAGTGTTGTTGGTTTTCACAAGTGTCCGATTTTAGACAGAAGGATAGATTTTCATAGACATGAGATTAGGCTTTTTAAGTTCTGTGAAATTGTGTACTATTGCTGTCTTTCACTTTCACTATCTTGATTTATGTTTCCATCAGCTCTTGTAGACTGTTTCAGTGGGTGGTTGGTGGGTGCTCTGGTGTGGTTTGCTCCTTTCCTGTCAAACAGCTATTATCATTTTATTTCTCCTCTTTCTTTTCTTTGTATGTTTCTTTCTATTTACACTTCTAATCCTTGGCACTTAAATTACCTATTTGTGTTGCAAGTAATGTAAAACTAAAAAACTCTTACCATAAAAAAGACTTTCAGGTCAGGCTAAACAATTCCTATTTTTTTTACTGTTTTATTTCTTATCAGATAAAGTCCCAGTAAAATCTTCCACACCGGCAAAGAACACCACAGCCTCCAGTACTCCAAAGCCTGCAGTTGTCAGCCGCACATCAAAGTCGAAGAACCCCTTATCCGCAGTAACAGTGACAGCGACAAAGTCGAGTATGCCACCTGTCAAGTCATCTTTGTCATCGCCTTCGCCCACATCTGCGCCCTCGGCAGGAAGTTGTGGAGTACCTTCTGGTGGCATGTCTGCTCAGTGGAAACCACCAGGTGATGAGGGTGGTGGCAGGGGGCAGAGGCTTTAGCGTTTTGATTTCAATTTCTTTTATTTATGATTTTAAATGGTTGATTCCAGCTGGTAGCAACAACGAACAGCAGTTGAGGAATGACAAGTCAATTTCAGTGTGGACCAAAGAGACCTGAACCTATTTGTCCTTTGCTGTGTGGTTTGTTTATATGTGTGTAGGCTCAGGTTCTTGTCAATTCATTCTTGCTTCGTTGGAGTTTTCTTGGGTTCCTATTTATGGTCCTGCCTCCTGAAAATAATTCAGCTTAGATGGGTGGGACTCTTGGTTTGACAGCCAAACACAATACTCCTCAAAGCTAATTCTACTTACAATTGTTATTTAGAAGGCTGAACATTGGTGCTCTGTGTTAATTCTGCTGAATAAGACATGGGAAATATTTAGGCAGCTAGAAAAGCAAGCAAATCGAGACAGTCATATTTTGATCCTGATATTGACACTAGCCCGACAGATCACAAGTTCTCTGTGAAAAAATTCTTTAAAATAAGAATAACTTTTGAATGTCACAAGAAAACCATTAAAAGGTTTGATCAACTAACCACATGTTAAGGGAGACAAGCACACAGCTTCAGGAAAAGGAAAGGCACTGCTATCTGCGACGAGCTGTGGCATTTATGTTAATTACAAGTTGCATGCTATTATTTCTATAGCTTTTCTTTCTCCTTTGATGTGAAAGGTCATCATCATTTTATGATTCACGAACTATCAGGGCAGCGCTACTGACTGAAGTTGTCTTTAGGCCTTTCCCAAAGGGGGGATATGAACATGATCTTATGCACAGTAGAATAGTAAATGGGCTGATTTATCAATGTCATGCTCATACTGTGCCGGAACAACATAGGGGGAACTGCTGTTTTTTCTTTCCTCATCCTTACTATCGTCATTTTCCTCTACTTCTTTTGCATGTTTGTCACTCTCTTGTGGACTGCTATTTCCGGGGTGACTTGATAGTGGAAGCAGACTTTTTTACTGTTGAAGCTAGAGAAGTGAGCAGAGTAAGCCTGATTCCCTGTTTGGACTTCTCTGTTGACGTCCATCCCTTGGCGCTCATATGGCCTTATGCAGTTGCAAGCGCAGTAAATCCTTTCTAAAACAAAGTCTTGGATTTCCTTCGCACACCCCCCTCCCATCCCCCAAAGGCTTGCAAGAGTTCACAATAACTCCCTTGGTATGCCAACAAGCCATTTTAAGTTCCTTGAAAAATATACAAATAACGCAGCACTGCAGCCTGTTCAGTGCATACATAGATCACTTTCATTCACATACTCTGCACTTCTCCTTTTGTTGACTTTAGGTTTAATGACCATGTTCATTTTTTACTTAGAATCTTTACAATAATATTCATCATTTTTCATAATGTCAGCTGCTGCCTATCTATCTTCTCCCTTCATTGTTTTCTCACTAAAAAAGATACCACCTCATACTTTTAAAATGTATTTCAGCCCATGTCAGCAGCGGAGGTGGCGCCACCAGTGTCTCTATGGTCAAGTCTCCAACTTCCGGCCTCCGACTTGGACTCTCCAGGAACCAAAGAGTTAAACCCCTTCATTCTTCAGTCAAAGTCACATGACTTAGTTGAATTGGTCGTCTGATTATTGTGTTGATGTTTATTTTACAGATATGTCTACAATTTTTATTTCTCTCCCTTCTGGGAATTTGAGATTTGAGTGTGAGATCTATATAGGCTATCTTTAGATAGTCAACGGATGAGGTATAAACTCACACTTATGAATTCTTGCAAGCCCTTTGAAGTAAGAGACTTCGATGAAGTTGGTATGGTGATGTTATGCTCTTCGTTAATTCTGTTGAACAAGATATGAGAAATATTTTGATTATAAGTTGTTCCGTTTACATTCATTGTCCACTTGGCTTATTTGTAATGTTGAGATGTGTGATGACTAATCCTGAGTGCCCATTGGTAGGATCGGATCACATTGGGCAGGTTGATTAACAGCAACTTCACCGCACACTACGAATGGACCCATGTCCTGCTTCATCAAATTTGGCACGAAGTTAAAGCAGAGAAAACTTTGACCACTGGCAACCGAAATACTTGGTGCAGAGATCATATCCCATGCTGCATGGTGATGTTGTACATGAAACTTACTTGTTCACAATACAGCCATTTGCTTGAACTTGAATCTTGGCTTCAAGTGCCGATTGCCACATAAATAGGTTGTTGTGTTTAGAGGTTTATGAATCCTTCAGAGATGAGAAATTTCAATAGCATTCTATTAGCCTCTCCAAGTCAGCATCTTTCATTATCTGACCTTGATCTCACCCTAATCATCTGACTTATAGGTTAGAAGCCCTGTGATTGGCTGTCCTCACCTGATGGATATGACCTCTACGACTCGTGATCTGAATAAACAAACACATTTGATTTTACAGGATTCAATCGAATTGTGCCAAAACTAGCTTTTGCCCCTCCATGAAGGAAAATCTGGCTGGCCCTAACAGCATCAAATGAATGAAATGTATCAAATGGGTGATGTACAATGGGTATAATAGGAGCATTTTACAAGTTCAACACTTCTTAATGTGGACAGTGATGTTGATAGTCGGGTGTGTACAGATTGACATGTTCATTTAAGTGTTGAAAGGCTACATGTTTTGTTGTTAGGATTTATTTACACTGGAAAACATGTTCATTTTGGTGCCACTGAGTTTTAAAACAAAGATGCACGGTAGATAGTGTGTGAAAGATTTCCCCAACGCTCAGAAGTCTAGAGGGTGTTGAGTCTCTGTGGGGGCCTGATGTTTCTCTCACCTCCTGAAATATTTTCTCTCTACCAGTCCGACTATTGAAAACAAAGCGCCTGCCGATAAAACTTGTGTAAATGGAGAATTAAATAGCTAAGAAAAGCCGTTGAAGAGCTGCTTGTTCTATACTAAAGATCATATATCTTGACTAACTGTATGCATCCAAAATCTGACATTGGTAGGACTTCTTATGAGTTTTGTTTAAGGGTCTCTTTCTCCCTTATTCTGTGGGGTTTCTTGTATGCTTATGATGTGCAGTTAATTTTGTTTTATTATGGAGGCTCTGGTGTGGTTTACTTCTTCTTTCTTATCTAACATCTATCATCTTCATCTTTCTCCTTTTCTTTGTACATTACTCTCTAGGAACACCCCTAATCTTTAGCTCATACTTATGTATGACTTATTTGTGTTGCAAGTGCCGTATAAAAGTCTAATTGGAACTAAAATTAGATCTTTTGCTCTCGTAATAGGACACATTGCCCATTTGGGAGTAAGGAAGAGTGCTTATGACTGCGTAGTCTAGTTATTCCAGTGATGAAAATCATTGTTCTAGAGAAATTAGCTATACAGGAATTATTAGATTTTCGTCATTTTGATTGCATTCGAAATAACCTAAGTCCAATCTATGACCCCTGTGATGTCATTGTGACCAGGAAGTTCTGTGCACTGTGTTGCCCCATTTAGCAGAAGCTAGCCGGAGAGGCGTTATAAACCTTTTACTGACAGTCCTCTGTGGTACTTGTTAGATCTTGATTTTCTCAGCATTGTTCGAAATATCAGTGAACATGATACATTGTAGCCTACCAGGACCAATTAACAATGTGATTTTTTTTCTTAGAATGATTGATTTGTAGTTTTAAACTGTACATAATTTTAAACGACTATTGTTTATCAGTTTATGTTATAATAAAAATGTTTCATACCAACCTCAAGCTGTTTTCAGGAGTTTACTTATTTTGGTATATATACTTGTCATAGCATGATGGAACAAAGCGCTTTTAAATTTTTTAGCATATTATGTAGTTATTGGTATAATCTTAAAGCTTGTTAATTTGTCTTGCTTTTGATGAATTGAAAAAAAAAAACCAACTTGATGAATAGAAGATGAATTCATTTGCAATGGATGGAGGTGGTTGTTACCTGGTATTGGAGGTAAGATTAGCCAGAAAATGGCTGCCAAAGTTTGGTGATTTCCAAAGCTTTAGTGTCCTTAGAAACTGCAAATTAGCCGTTTATCAATGTTTTTTAAAAGTAAAATCCACACAAAAATGTTTTAAATGGACATAAAAGTGTTGGATCCTTGCCTATCAAACAGCGATCATCCTAACTACTACTCCTTTTCTTTGTATTTTATGTTACTCTCAAGTAACATCTCTTAACTTCTGCACTTATATGACCTATTTGTGCTGCAAGTGCTGTAAAGCTGTTACAAAAACTAAACTAAAATTGCACTGTGGTGATATGTTTTTATTTGATTTAATAGGGAATACACACAAGAATCAAACTAATGTCTTCTGCATGAGATGACGTAGCGTTTACCTGCTACACAACAGCTGTTGGTTTCAAAATCCCTCACAGAATGTTCTTAAATTTGAGTTGTATGGAGATCTCTCAAGGTTTTCCCCACACACTTGGACTTTGACTTTCGACTTCACTAACCTTAAAGTTGAAAGAGGTAGTCTTCTTTTTCTTTGCATTTCCCTGCCAGATTTCGGGCGTTGTCAACAGTCAGCTGCTGGATTTTCAACCTGAAGGGCAAGAAAACAATGTGACTGTTTTTCCTTCTTCGTCGAGCCCCTTGCCTTCAGTCACTGACATTCCAATTTCCAAGGTACTCTGTATTTTTTTTATACTGACTGGAGCGTTTTCAGTTTAGTTAGAATTAATTTTGAAATTTGCTCAGGTGGTGGCCAATGACTATTCTTATTGATTTCAGGAACTCCAAGGGATCTTTAATGTGTGCCACTTGCACATAGGACCTCGAAGTCCCAAGATTTTTAGCTTTTATCCGAGAAGGTTAGGTGTTAAATCTTACCTACCCTGAGATCAGAGGTGCAGCTGACGAAAAACAGTAAGGGGCCAGAGCCAGGAATAGCAGTAGAAAGAGTCAGGAATAACAAGATGGGGGTGAGGGGAAGAGAGTGGTGACGGTGACGCAAGCAGATGACAGAACTAAAGTAGAACAGGAAGGGAAAAAGAGAACATTTTAGAGAAGGCAACTTTTGTCGCTGACAGGATTCATCAATCCCTGAACCTTTTGACTGAGAGGCGTACACCATACCTCAATACCAATAGAGCCCCCAAAATGGGTAGTAAATACATTTATTGTATGATATTCATAGATACATGTATGTGTACTACACCAGGAGAATGAAGAGGAAGAATTTTCATATTGTATCGCCTTGAAGTTAAAGCTGTTTGTAAGAATAAAGAGCAATTTGGTGGACACCCATTATCATAGCGGCCAACTTTCCAGGAAGCAAAAACAGAACACCCAACGCGTGCCGCTACTTCATAAATAATCGTACACTGTTAGGATCAGCGATAGTGCCCCCTCCATTTTTTAATAAACACTAACTGCATTGTACTGCTTATCTTTTACACTTAATTTCACAGCTTATTATTAATGCCTCTCAGTCAGTCCAGTGAAGCAGTTTATTGAGGCTTTACTGCTACTTTTGTAGCAGCTTTAGCC
The DNA here is from genome assembly GCF_000002075.1 of Aplysia californica. Classification (NCBI taxonomy): domain Eukaryota; kingdom Metazoa; phylum Mollusca; class Gastropoda; order Aplysiida; family Aplysiidae; genus Aplysia; species Aplysia californica. Next base: position 89,656 of record NW_004797940.1, on the reverse strand, counting down.
CTCTTGAGGAACTCTGGTGAAAACTTTTTCTCAAAACAAAAGGTGAAGTCAGAATTTAAGATCAGGAATCCAGCTAGCATGTCTGTGCTAAGGGATCCCCTGAAATCAGTTTTGTTTTTTCTCACTTGGCTAAATACACACTCACACTCACACTCACACTCACAATTTGAGTGAGGAGTACAAGCATGAAATAACCAAGCCTTTATGAAGAAATAAAAGGAAACTCCTCAGAATATTTTGCCGAAGACGTCGCTCTTTGCAATTAGATTTAGCTTGCTTGAGCTCCATGATTTTGAATCTAATAGTATATTAGAATCATAGATCTAGATCTAGCAAACAGCATGCGATGGTCTTCGCATTTAAAAATAAAATAAAATCAGAATCAACAGCTCTGTCTATCTGCCAATAGGCTAATGCAAACTTCCGTTGACCTACGACCCAGATGGAGAATACAACAACAAAAATCCCATACACCTCAGCCTAGACCTATTGCCACGCGAGGCATCGGCTGGGATTGTTAAAGAATCCATTAACAACCTGTCGCTTGATACCAAGTACCGGTAATGAGTACATCGATTCTTACCGCCAAGCAAATTGTTTATTGTTAAGATACACGGTTCAGCGGGGTGGGGTTTTAAAAGGCCAACAATTTTTTTTCCCGTGAGGTGAAAACAGTTACAATTTCATCGCAGTGGTTGGCCGCTATGTATTATCAGTAAGCAAAATACAGTACCCCTTACAGTACAAGGGTACAGTGCTGTATTTCACATTACTAAAAAAAACCATCCCTAATCCCAGTTAAAAACTTGATCATTCAAACAAGAAGAAACAAATGCACACACACAGAAGTGTATTGACATATCATCTCAATTGTATTTCATTATTGACATTCATATTTCATTATATCACATTTTGGATTTCCTTCTTATGTGCAACATAATACAATCTGTGGAAAAAGTTATGAGTTTGCCCATCGCGCAGGCATCATGATAATGACAAATATAACATGAAAAATATGAGTCAGTTTTTCTTGACTTGTAATGAGTATGAGAATGACCAAATGAAATTGTGAGCACATGCAGGAAGACTTAAATATGACTTCAATTCAATAACATTGTACTTTTTCACTAGCACACTTGATTATAATGTAAACATACCATTGGCATTATATTACATATCGTGTACAAGTGCATCTTAGCAAGAACATATGTGATGAAAAAATATAAAAAGTCACGAGAATTTCAGAGTAAATGCGGTTCAAGAACAGTTACTGGCCTTGTCTACTCACATTGTTTCACGTACAGTGGGAATTTCCATGAGTATGAGAGTCATGAGATTGCGCATCACAGTACTAGTACTATTCACAGAGAACGGATCTGGAGCAGAAAGTATCCTACTCCTGCTGTCTATGTACAAACTGAACAAAAACACTTTCAGAAGTAAAGAAGTGTGGAGTAACTAACAGCAGAGTAACACTTTGAACTAAAGAATGTGGGGTATCATCGTGGTTAGATTTAAGTCTCTGCCAACAAAAAAAGTATTGTGACTGACCTTGTGCAGAGTCAAATACTCAGTACTTTGAGCATTTAAAAAAAAAAAGTTGTTGCAGTCTAAATATATATAAACATATTTCACAGAAAGTGTCTGCACTAAAAGTCCTCAAATTAGAATTATGACACTTTCCCCCAAAAAAGCAAAATCCCCCCCCCCCCCCCCCCCCAACAAACTGTTTGTATTTTTCACCTTCAGACAATAAATTGTACTTTTACCCCATTTAATTCATATCATGTTATTTTTACAAACTTTAAATCAGACACCTCCAAAAGAACTATTACATACATGTCTATATAGATGACAACATATGAAGGGCTAACATGACATATAAAAATACACAAATTACAAATCTTGACACTAAATACAGCAAAAAGGATGCCATTTAATTAAAGGTGAGATTACTGACTGATCAGATCACCTGAACAAATTTCAGTTAATTAATGAAAAAAACCCAACACAGTTTCAGAGAAGACAAAAAGAATTTCCATCTTAGTGCACTTAAAAACCTGAAGCAGGCAGTGTCCCTAGACCTTCTAACTGTCAACCATTGCTCCACAATTATCAAATATCAGTACTGATAAAAGACTGCATCCCTACTGAAAAGAAGTCTCTGTGTGCTTTACAATACACTGTACCCGTACAGTTGCAGATTGTAATCAGTAGGCCTACATGTTCAGCTTCCTAGGAAGAAATTATGGGCAAAGAGAATCATTGAACAATAAAACATTGCACCCCTATTGCTGGCACAAGAATCATCAGACAGTAGGAGCAATGAGGAACATAGGCCTACATCTTCTATTGTTATCACAACATACGTCTTCTACTGTTATCACAACATACATCTTCTACTGTTATCACAACATACATCTTCTACTGTTATCACAACATACATCTTCTACTGTTATCACAATGGCAGGAAGTTGAGAAAATATATGAAAATAGTATTTAAAAAAAAGACATTAAAAACTGGGCAAGAACTATACATGTGACCATACCACTGTCAAATACAACTTGGTTTACCTCATCTCTCTCCATTCTTTGCACTGATATTTCCTTAGAAAGAGACCCTCAGAAGGAACAAAATGACGATCCAAAATGCAACATATTTGGCATAAGTTCAACTATTACTATTACATCTCCCCTCGACATCTTGCTGTTCAAGTTCAAGAGGATAGTAAATGTAAACTTAAAGTAAAGTACAGTAAATCTCCTTGGCGTCTTTGCCTTCTTTGCTATAAGAAAGTTCCCTCAAATCATTACATAAAAGGGACAAAAGTAAAAGGCAGGGGTACAAACGTGTTCACAATTTCGTTTCATCATAAATCCAGGGCAAATTTATCTTTAAAAAATTCTTTTGGGGGGACAGTGTTCTGTCATCAATGCAGCAAGCCTATCATTTTAAAAAGAAGTAGCACTGAATAAAAACACAAACATTTCCAAGACTGTGTTTATATCATACCTCTGTGTAGTTACCCACCACTTCTTACTTAAAGAAAAAGAAAAAACAAACAATTGTTAGTCTGAAAACTGGTATGACGTGAACATCATGTATCGTCTTTTGCGATCAACTCAGTACTCAGACATTCAGAAAGAGTTGGGCACAATAGTGTTCAAATCTTTCTGTGACACTTCCACTTTCTCTCCCTCTGTAGCCTTTGAGATCCAAGCACCAAACTGACGAGTGCGGGAGAGGAGGCCAAGCCTGGGGGCAGGGGGTGTCATGGCGGCAGCAGACGGCTCCTCTATCAACGGCGTTTCTCGGAGAGACCTCCCGCTGGGCGAGTATTGCGTGACAGACGAGGAGGAGGAAGAGGAAGTGACGTCAGGAGAACTAGAGCTGCAGGTGGTGGGGACGAGGGCAAGGCTAGCCTGGTCGACGGCACTCTCTGTGGGTAGTGCCGAGGCAGGGAGTATTGTGTCCATCGAGCCTCGGCGACGCAGGTAGCGGGAGATGAGACCCCCACCGCTGTTGTTGCTACCTCCCATACCCGCAGACTGAGCCATACCCTGGAGGTTAGGGCTTGAACTGCCACGGGTGAGAGATGAACGGGGCATCACCGATACGCGGCTCGTCAGCTCACCAGCCTCCGGAATACTCGTCTCTTGCAGTTGGGCTGAGCTTTTCTCGTAGAGATTTATGTGTCCTGAGCCCCGTCGCAGCAAGCGCCCAGTGGAGAGAGTCACAGTCTGTGAGAACCGGCTCAGGAGCTGGTTACTGACCTCAGCCACGTCCCCCTCCTCGTCTGCCTGTGGCTTGGAGTACCTGCGGGACAAGTGGTGGGCAGCGGGGGCCATCTGGTCCTCCGACGACAACGACGGGGCGCTGTGTGCTGATGCTACTGGCATAACCTGGGGGCCAGGGGAGGCCTGGGACGATCCGAGAGGCTGTACTGCCAGGCGGGACGTTTCTGGAACGCTCACACGCATCTTCCGAGCTGAAGTTAGAAGAAACAAATTCATCAGTCAGTAAGCAAACTATACCGTGTAATTTTTGGAGACCACAAAGTGACAGAAAAATGATAGGCAAACAAAATTGAAAGAAGAAGAATTTTCTGAAATAAGAAGGAAGGGTGAGAAATGAGAAACACTTGTCTACTTGGCTTGAGCTGAACTTTAAGGCCTAAGGTCAGTCAGCCTGACTGAGGCCACATTTCTTCTGGAATATATTACATGTAGTAAAACATAAGAAACAGAAGTACTGAAAAGAAGAAGACAGGAGAAGATCAAACAGGATCAAACCAGCCCGTGCTGGAGAGATGATGGGTGACAACAGAAAGTAAATTACCTCATAGCACAAAGGGCACGGCTCAGCCAAAGTGCATGTCTGAATCGATTAATCTGACCATTCAACAATCATGTAATAATCTGGAACCAAATGTGAACCAAAAATAGCAAAGTAATAAATAAACATATATAATCTTTTTTTCAACCGACAATTTTGGGTGAGAAAGAC
>NW_004797940.1:80593-83301 GCF_000002075.1 Aplysia californica | reverse complement strand
CCCCCCCCCCCATCTCCCCACTTTCCCCTAAAAAAGAAAGAACATGTGATTTCATGCTGAATTAAGAACTAAGAACACCTCAATTTTCTTTTCTTGTTTGTAGAACAGTCGTGATACTTTTTTCCCCTTTCTTTTCACTGGAGCAATTAAATAACAATCGTTGAGCGGCATGACCAACAAAACCGTATACATTTGATTGAAGAAACATAACAACAACATCATCGACTAAAGAATTCAAATCTTTAATTATAACTTACCAATACTTCTGTGCATGATTTTTCGTTATTTTGCAGCCAGTCGCAACAGAGGAGTCAGTATAAATTATATAGATCTATTGTTGGGGAAAGCACAGTTTAAAAATTCGTCGTTCTGTTGAAGATGCTCATAACAATGCAATAGAAAAATAATCACAACTGTCCACTAGTCTAGCCAAAAGGTGTCCAGTTGGTATCTAGAGAGACCCACGGACGTCTGATTTTTTTCCTCTTAGATAAGCAAAAACTTAGAAAAAAAATTAGTGTAGCACTAATCAAAATCTGCAAGACTGTTCATTTTTAAGTACACGCGGAAGGCACACAGGTGGAGTCAAGTAGTAGCGGAGTCTGTCCAAATACCGTGAGAGATTCCACAACTGGTCTGACTTTCCGTTGGCAAAAAGAGTCTTTGCAAGATTTTATCAAGCACCTGACTGAACGTATATATACGTGTACATATAGTTTTGTTTAATTACATGAGCAATCTACTTTGCACTAGATCTAGAACACGCATATTTCTGTTTAATTACACGAATAATCCACCTCGCACTTGAACGTATATTATTGTTTAATTACATGCACAAATGCATACATTACATTGTACCAGATCTAGTACAGTAACTCGAGCACAACTGAAAGTAATAGCTGCAGCAGAATAACGCCCACAATCGTGCCGACTAGCTGCGTTCACATTCACACTGCTGCAACTGAACTGAGTGAAAATCCCGCGCGCTACCCTCGAGCAGAGCTAAGCTGGGGTCAGCGGGGGACTGGGGAACTCCACCAAGTCTGAGTAGTGAGAGTGAGAATCTGACGTCTGATGAAATCGTCAGAAACAGGAACTAATATTATATGTAAAGATATAGGCCTACATATATCTCTAGAATCTACACCAGCACAAATGTAGGCTACAAAAAATACACTAAGGTAAGGTGTTCCTTATCGGAAAGGCTTTCCAGAAGGGTGAGATGAAAAGTGGAAAAAACGGTCCCATGGTAAAAATCTTGCATGACTGACAGAATTTGTGTTGGGTGTATTTGTGGTACAACAAGCTAGCTATATATATAAAGAAAGATAAACTAATAAACATTATTCTGCAATTCTACGTAAGGTTGTTGTCTACATTAGCATTATTACTTACAACTATTATCATTGTTATTATCTTTATTATTGCTATTACTGACTATTAAATACTTGAATTATCATTCCTACTATCATTATTACTACGGTATGACGCCACTGCAACTGTGACGACGACAACGCGGACGACAACGACGAAGACGACGACGATGATGATGATAACAATTGTTATTATTAATGTTAAATACGTTGTTGTTGTACACTTACCCAGCAAATGCATACTGAAGGAAGGAACGAGAACGCAACCGTGGATGAAGAACAATTGTTGCAAGTACGGTTCACAAGATTTATCTCTGCACCAGGACTCTTTTGCGTGCATCAACCTTGCTATTATAGCATCGCCTTCTTTTGTTATGCATTAGAGAAAAAAATAAACCCCAAAAATACCAAAACAAAAAAAGTAAATAAATAAAAATAGACCCCTACAATCCAGTATCTTGGTTTGGTAACACAGTTTCGCCTCTTTTTAAGTAGTGAAGTTCAAGGAAGGGTTACGAATACAACATACAAGCACTATTCGGGGTTTGCAGGTCAGAAAATTTGTAGGCACGCGCTCAATCACCATCAAGACATCACCCCTGTGCGTGCACTGCCCTTTTCAGCACGTGGGATTTGCGTGGAGAAAGTACGAGTCCAAAGACTGCAACCGTTGACGAAATACACAGAGAAAGCCCCCAGAACCAATGGAATTTGTGGAAATAATCCGTCTTCAATAACTCAAACCAATCATCGTGGGGTTTCCCGTGGAAGCCCCTCTGCCTCTCCACCAGGCATGCGCAAGGACTCGGGAATGCTGTGTGTACAGGGCGTGTTTGACAACAAACCGACCTAGCTGAACGGAGAGGGTGATGAAATGGGGGCGAGTGGAGACAATGAATACACTCTCTACAGAGAGACACACACTTACACTGAGGTAGAGAGTGAGAGAGATAAAGAGAGACAGAGAAGAGAGGGAAAGAGAAGAGAGAAGGAAAGAGAAAGAGAGAGAAAGACGAGAGAGAGAGAGAGAGAGAGAGAGAGAGAGAGAGAGAGAGAGAGAGAGAGAGAGAAAGGTGGAAGAAGAAAGCCAAAGACAGAGAAAGAGAGGGGGGTAGGTGAGGCGGGGAGCATAGAAAGAGGTTGGTGGGGAGGGGGGCGGGGGTCAGAATCATCGTCAAAATAGACCGACGCCCAAAACACTTCTCCCCTCCCATGAGAGACTAACCTCAATCCCACACCCATTTTTTGTGTTGTTATTCTTGTCGCCTGCTGACGCAACTGAGACCGTACTCTAGTTATCCCCCCCCCACACACACACTCTCTCTCTCCCACTCT
>NW_004797940.1:75232-76555 GCF_000002075.1 Aplysia californica | reverse complement strand
TACTTATTTTGTTTGTGCGTTTCTGCTGCCTTTGTCTGTAAGTTTTAATAAGAATTTGTCTCTACTTCTTTTGCCATTATACTGTAATTATACCCAGAAGAAACAATGCTTAACCAACCATGAAGCCGATCAAGACAGAATGCCATATATAGAGTAGATTCTATATAAAATTTATAAAAGTTACCTATAATCATGTCCACCACGGATGAAATCTGATGTCTAAAGTTGCCTTCAAAGTCACCGCCGAGCGAGATGGTGTAGGGCTGGATGGGATCCATAACTCTGATCACACCCATGTTCAAAAAAAGAGCATCACACTCTTACACAGAAGGTTTAAGTTCAAATCTATCAAGATGTCGGGATCAGTTAAACGAGTTCTTTTCGGCTCCTATTTGACTCTGATTTCACTAGCTGTTTCTTGAGATCTTGTCGAGTGTAATCTCAAAGCACAGAACTGTGATAATGAACAGGAAACACGGGAAACAGTAAATCGACAAATTTCTTTCTTTTCTTGACGAGCAAAAGTTCAGCAGCCTTTCCAGTTGTTGAACAGTCCAGTATGTTGTCACAACGTTGGGTATGTAATAATATCGGTCAGTATTGTAACTTTTGTGAAAAAAATATGAACCACCGAATTACTGAGCACTGTTAAAAAGATGCCCAATAGAAGTCTTGAGATGTAGATCTAGGAGGTCCAAAACTAGAACCACACCGCAATCCAATCACCGTCAAATTAGTTCAGTCTCCTAATTTCAATCATAAACAGAAACTTGGTCCCAAAGAGACACCGAAGCACATCCAGCTTGTAACGAGTTATGTCGAATGTTGACTTGGTTGTGGCAGCGAAGCTTTATAAAACGTCCCAGACACGTCTTGGAAGAAGAATTAAAAACACCTAGATACCGCGGTCTCATTCAATCAAGCAGAGAGGGCAAGAAATTCAGCCACAAGACACCACAACGTGTTTTCAACGTAACAGAAGCAAAACGTTATGTATGAAGCGGCGCGGTGGGGCTGGGGGAGATTATAATGACCTCCGAAAGTACGACAAACAAGTTATATTTAGAAAGTAGACGACAGGGGAGGCGTTTCCCTAAAAACTCGGTCAGGACAGTTGGCCAATCAGTGGGCACCATTTTTCGTAAGGACGTGCGGGGCGAAAGGGGTGCTATGGCGGATCTGCTTTTGGATTAACGGTAATCGTTATAGAGGAAGGTTCTTCCCAAGCAAACACGCGAAGTGACAGACGCGCGTACACACATATTAAGACGTTGTGTGTGTGTGTGTGTGTGTGTGTGTGTGTGTGTGTGTGTGTGTGTGTGT
>NW_004797940.1:70517-71939 GCF_000002075.1 Aplysia californica | reverse complement strand
CTATATATATATATGTATATATATATTATATGCTAACTCTACCACAACCAGCAACAATATAAACTACAAAAAAGGACCCTGGACTTTAAGAGCTGAATATATATATATATAGACTATCTTGGGCAGGAGGTCGATAGAGCAGATTCGACAGCTGGAATTTTAGATTTTAGTAATCCTTTTACGGCATTTGCAACACAAATAGTTCATGTATAAAAAGCCGAAAGTTAGAAATGTTCTAAGAGAGTAACATACAAAGAAAAGAAGGAGGAGACAATAAACGGCGACAGATGTTTGGTAGGAAAGAGAGAGCAAACTACACCAGGAAGCCCGCCACCCACCCACACAGGAGACAGAAAAGGTTAATAGATGTTTGGTAGGAAAGAACTAACAGAGTAACACACGAACCGCCTAAAGGCAGAAAATGAGATTCAACACCAGGCTGGCACGAGCAAAACAACATCAGGGAGAAAAAAAAACAACAACCCAGATCCCGCAAGCTCAAAGGTCATACTGAAATATGCACTTTAAACACCGGCACAAAACAGAACACACCAGATGTTATTTTGAGAAGTCATACGTAAACAAACATAACAGACGAAAAAAAACCAAACACCAACAACCTACAACAAAAACAATCCAAAAAGTTTTAAAAAACAACTAGAGTGATAAAATTGAATGAGATCCCGAAAGCTTGAAGGTGCAGAAGTGTATTTATACACCACCACCCCCCCCTCCCCCAAAGACCCCACAAAAACCCACAAGAAGAGTTACTTTGACAACCATTATTCTGAGATAATTGTTTCAGGTTGTTGATGTGGGTTTTTTGCGTTAGTTTTTTTTTTTCTTTCATGTTTTTTTTTTCTTTCATGTTTTTTTTTTTTTTAAATTTTGTTTTCTTCAAGACAGTGACCTAGGTCGCCATTTAGCCGACAACAACAGGTAGAAATTTAATACACCTCACGCAAACGAAACTGGCAACTTGACCAAATTCTTCGTTCTGGTCTATTTATAGACCAGCCCACAGAATCACAAGAGCCCAAAGGTCACGGCCTGGGTCTGCAGCGAATTCTAGAGATCCAAGGTGACGTGACGATGCATTTTGGTTGTCTGAGCAGACGCGGTTTTTACCTGGCGGGATGTGTTTGCGGTCTGACATTATGATGACGACACGGCTCGACCGACTTCGCCACGTTCCGAAGGGGGCGGCTTTTACGTTTCGAAACAAGCGCCTCGTCAAGGCTGAGTTTCTACCACAGTGGTTTCTAACCATAATAATAACAATACTTTCATTTTTCTTTTGTCAGAATCAACTTTGCGAGCAGCATTTACTTGATCACCTGATGAGATTATTTTTCATTTTCTCTCGACCCCCCTCCCCTTTTTACCCCCGATTTTTGTTTGTTTGAGTGTGTGTGTGTGGGG
>NW_004797940.1:67312-69237 GCF_000002075.1 Aplysia californica | reverse complement strand
TCTCTCTCTCTCTCTCTCTCTCTCTCTCTCTCTCTCTCTCTCTCTCTCTCTGAGATCTTGCCTTTTGAAAGAAGCCATTGGTATTTTGTGAAAATAACTGGAAATCTGGGAAGTCGCATCCGCATACACAAATACAATTCGATCTAGATACAACTCACAGGGGAGTTAAAGTGAAAACAAATGTTGAGAGTAATAGCTTAAAAAAACAACAGCAACTGAATGGAAGATTTATCTTGGGCGAGGAGCAGAAAATAACGAAGGAAAGGCCAACCTTCCTCCTGGATATTTCAGAATTAGAAGGGGCGATAAACCCACGCCGTGCCTGCCAGATTTACTCACAATTGATAGTAGCTTTGTTTACTTGACCGTTTTCCCGCGACTTAACAGTTAACGAACAAAAACAATATGTAGTAACAAAAATGAATTGATAAATCACACCCGCACCTCCACGTTATAAAATAATCCGACATTTAAAAAAGCAAATGTTGACCACATGTCGACAGACAGACAGACAGGCTACACAATTACTTTTAAGCAGTCGTTTGGGAACGATCATCATGAAACAGTCTAATCACCTTACATAGAGGGTTTTCCTCTAGAACAGTGTCATTATATTACGCAAAGGGGGAAGAGGGAAGGGGTCTTGGGGAACAGGTGACTGACTTGTACAGGTGGTCGTTAGAACAGGTTTGACTGTACACGCATCAAGTAAGGGTCGGAGTTTATTTAAGCTCATTTCTGTTTAACGCAAGCAAGCTCGACTTCCCAGCCTGACATATCCTATTTTACAGATCCGACAAACTGAAGAAGTGTTTATCTTACCAGCCTCGTAATGTAACTGTAGGCTTAATGTATTACGCCCCCATTAGCACTGTTCAGATCATGACTGAGGCAGGTTTCGACCATGTCTATTAGAACCAACCCTGGCTGAGAGGAACACAACATTCCGACAGAAAGATGAAGATACTCGAGAACAATTCTCCCCACACAGGAATCGAACTCGCGTCTTCTGCATGTTACAGCGAAGCGCCTAACCATGTGAAACTATGCGATTCTGTTAATTTTATCAAAGAACGATAAAGAAAAATAATCAGAAATTGTGTTTTAAAAAAAGATCAAATTTTGCAAAATTATGTGGGGTGCATAAAACCACGGTGGATAGGTTTATAACACAGCTACACAACAGACGTAGGTCCATCGTCTTGACCGGAAATTAAGTAGCAGCAGATCCAAAACAAGACCGACGTGAACCGCACGACGCAGAGCTCAGCATACGACGAGGCCTCCCAACAAGAAGCCCTTCACCGACTTCCCCTGAGAGCCTCCTTCTAGCCCACCAGCTGACGGAAGGAGGTCACGCAAGAAGAAAATGGAACGAAGAGAACAAAAACATACAAACAAAACTTTTTTTTTAAAAAGAGGGGAAAAAAAGGAAAAATCCAGGGGCTAAGACTAAAAAAGGAGTTGCACCAGTGAGTTATCTTTTTGCAAGGGGCGCAGGGCAGGTCAGAAACAGCTGAGTCGGTGTCTATCTAAGTCGGCACTGACCTTGAGGCTCCAGACAATTGGTGCAGGCAGGAAAGCCAGGAAGACAAACACACGGACGCACAGAAGGACGGATAAACGGTCACACGGGAGAAAAATCTCAAAGCATACACACTGACACGTACGAAGAAGGACGACAAACCGACATACCTACCGACCGACAAACCTATTGACCGACCGGCCAACCGATCGACCGACCGATCAACCGACATACCGACCGATCTTCCTACCTGCCTACCTACCTACCTACCTACCTACCTACCTACCTACGTACCTAACTACCTACCTACCTACCTACAGACAGACAGACAGACAAACAGACAGGCAGGCAGGCAGGCAGGCAGGCAAATAGATAGATAGATAGATAGATAGATAGATAG
>NW_004797940.1:64295-65873 GCF_000002075.1 Aplysia californica | reverse complement strand
GCACACACACACACACACACACACACACACACACACACACACACACACACACACACACACACACACATACAAAAGTATATTTTAATCAAGCCCAACCATTCTAAGATCGTAAGATCGGACCACCAGTTCTTCATAACATTTTCTTCTTCTAATTTATAATAACCGCTCATTGCTCAATAGGCAAACTATTCAGATTCAGACCACCTGAGGGCAGACAGTCATTTGTCTTGTCTATTCTAAGCGAAAAAAACCAAAACAAAACAAACAAACAAAAACCAACAGGTATCACAGGTGAAATAACGCAATGTGGGCTGATTATTCATTTTTAAAAAAGACTGGGCGAGGGCTCTCGTGGCCTAGAGGTTACGGTGTTCGCCTTTCATTCAATAGCTCCGCGGTTCGAATCCGGGTAGCGACGGACATTTGTCTTATCTAAATTGTCCCCTTTCGGCTCCTTTTCTACTTTCTAGCTATTCTGTCGTCTGCTTTCGCCTCCATTTTCTGCCTCCACCCCCTCACCTCCTTTGCCCCCTCCTCTGGGCTTCTGACTCTTTCTGCAGCCTTTCTTCTGCTACTCTTTGGTTCCTTCTTACTGCTGTCTTTCAGCCACACCCCAGATCTTATGGTAAGAAAGATGCACACCTTGCCTTCTCGGGCAAGGGCGAAAAAAATTGGAGGTCCTGTGAGCAAGTTGCGCACGGTAAAGACTCCTTGGTGGCCCAAAATCGATAAGAGTAGGCTTCGGCCGCCACCAAGGCAAAATTCAAAATTTCCAATCAACTGAAAATGTTTAACGTGTCCCGCGCGCTCATCTGACCTTATGCAGCTGCGAGCGCCGTAAAACACGTACCAAAACAAGACAATGTCTGGGCGCAATACACTGTGACGAAATAAACAGCTTTATTTCTTTCCAACTTTTGGCCAACGAACGCATGGAAACCATAGAGGTTCTAATTTCCTTGATGTAAATAAACATCCGGATCTAAACAGGCGAGCCTGGCTGGGTCAAGGAGACATTACAACAATAATAATAATATTCGAGTGTGGATTCCGTGAAAATTTGGGCTAGATGGAAAGGAGATAATTTGTTTGTTTGTGTTTTCTTGTTTCGATTGTTGTTTTGTTCTACTCTGTTTGTTTATTTGGCGGGGGATTACATAAATTTATAATATAAGCATGAGCAGTTTGTGCACTGGGAGATTAATGTTTCTATAAATAACGCCATCACCTTCTTCTTTTTCACATCTTTCTTCTTTTTTCCATCGCACACATTCTTTCTCGCTCGCTCTCTCCCGCTCCCCTTCTCTTTCTTGATCCCCCCTTCCCCAACCCCTTTAAGTATATTCACACAAAAACTTACAAGGGATACCACGATGAAAAGGCCACAAGGACTATTTTAACAAAAAGAGAGAAACAAAAAGTTGGAGGAAGAACAGGCAATATCGACAGAATATTGCAAGAGAGAAGGAAATAGGTGAAAGGGGACAATTTTAGAGAAGAAAACATTCCCGTCGCTACCCGGATTCGAGCCCGGGACCTTTGAATGAGAGGCGAACATCTTAACCTCTAGGCCACGAG
>NW_004797940.1:61891-62929 GCF_000002075.1 Aplysia californica | reverse complement strand
GGTCCAGCCGGTGGGATCAAGGGTCGCTTGTCAGGTAGGCAAGCAGTGGTAAACACTTCACGCACACCTCTCAAGCGTAATTCCTCTCTGAAAACTGGCAGTGTCAGTCCTACTTATCCATTGCCACCAGTCTAGACGGTCAGACAGTCAGAGAAGGTATGGCCACCAGTGCTTGCATAGGACCGATGTTTGACCTATTAACATCATTGCTTCCACCCTTAGCCCCACCCAGCTGTGTAATAAGCACGGTCAACCAATGCCATCCCTCCCATACAACGATTTGAGGAACTCTTTTCTCGGCTGGCCGTACAATCAGGGCGGAAGGCATTGGTCAAACTCAAACTAAATCCACACATCTGCTGGCCTCTGGCTACCAAAGAAAGTTTCCGTGCGTGCGGGAGCGTCACTCGATCACTTTCACGGGCACTGGTGAGATTTCACACCCAAAACACCCTGACCTTCTGCACTGCCCTGGGCTCACATGGATACAGCAGGCAATGGGTAATAATAGTCTCGTAACATCAACGTCTACAGCATGCAGACTATACAGTTGGCGTTGGGCGACATCTACCTCATTGCAACCCTATCCCCCTTCCTTGCCTGGCGGCATGGCGTGAAGGTTAGAGCCAATGAAACCAAACTTGATAGTTTTGTTTCGAATCAGGGCTTAGTGGGAAAAGCATTGTCCGTCTCAGACAGGTACAAAAAAAACAACAACCAACAACCAAAGGAAACAAATTTCTCTTTCCGTTTCCGCGTTAGACAGGTTTCCGGTTTATAGAAGTACATGTAATTATAGAGAAAAGTATCAAGGGGGGAGCGGGGAGATTCCGTAATATCCATTTCTATAGCGCCCACTCATGTGTGCCCAAGACACACTAGAATGGTACAAACGGAAGGAGGGACGTAGACAAATTTGATAGGAATACAATCGAACCTGTGCAAAACGATCTACCTTGTTGAAGAGAAGAGAAGAGAAAAGAGAGAGAGGGAGAGAGAGAGAGAGAGAGAGAGAGAGAGAGAGAGAGAGAGAGAGAG
>NW_004797940.1:55980-57634 GCF_000002075.1 Aplysia californica | reverse complement strand
AAAAAAAGTTACAAAAAGGTTAACAGAAAGAAAACCGTTCCACTTTCAAGAACAACAATAACTTCATATTACATGTATATACACGTCACGATCGGCAGAGTAATCTCGACTGCAGCAAACATTTCACGACCTCTGTTGACAAAATTTGGACCATTATAAATTAATGAGTCGTGCACTTATGACCGTGCCAGTGACCCCCCCCCCCCCCCCACCCCCAGCAGTATAAGCACGTTTCTGGGATTAACGATAATCTAATCACGGCACCACTCCGTCTCAAAGACCTGGCAGATCAAATTCAATCAGTTTCACAACCGGCGCACTACGTCAACAGGTAGGTCGGAGCCCCTCAGTGGACTGAGGTAAAACCCTTACACTTACACCTAGTGCACGCTGATGCCAATCGCTTTCATTTGATTCAGTCGAGTCCAGCCACATTGTCCTTCAAGGGGGCGGGGGACAAAGGCCACCTACCGTTTGGGCAAAATACAAACGATTCGACAGCTGATCTTGAAAAACAAAACAAAACAAAAACAAAATAAACAACAACAACAACCAAAACAAAAAACAACAATAAACATTCTGATTTTAAAGGTCACGGAGGAATTTAGT
This sequence comes from Aplysia californica, assembly GCF_000002075.1. NCBI lineage: Eukaryota > Metazoa > Mollusca > Gastropoda > Aplysiida > Aplysiidae > Aplysia > Aplysia californica. The sequence continues at coordinate 57,025 of NW_004797940.1, read as the reverse complement.
TGAATTCGGTCGTAATGTACTGAAATGGTAGCTTTTGCCCTATCCATGAAGGAAAATCTGGCTGGTCTCAGTTGAATCAAAATAAATGAATCAAATTGACAGTGTGCACTTGGTCTACTAGTATTAGTGGAAAGAGATAAGACCCTTACGGATACAAACAAAGAATATATACGCTCCTGAGACCTTTTATCTAGAACCCGCATGAAATACGGTCGTTTCATTGAGCGTGGTTGCCAGTTTCTTAATTTGTTTACGTTCTGTGACGTTAGTGGCCTCGCGGTTAGGCTCTCAGAATCGCAACCAAAAGGTCGTGGGTTCAAATCCCGCCAGGGGCACGACGTTGTGTTCTTGGGAAATGTGCTTTACACGAATTTTCCTCAACAAGACCACACTAATAAAACCCTGCGCGACTTCATAGAGGATGACAAGCCTGCTCTAATATTCAGTCTTGTTGTACGTATGCGTGCGTGCACCTAACCTTTGGTAACATCCACAGCCATTGCAAACGACCAAGACAAATTTCTCTCTGTGAGGTGAATAAAGATTGTCAATTGTTATTGGGAAGCATTTAGCTGTCCCCGCGGTTTTAAGTAAAAAAAACCTGAAATTATGCAAACTGAGCCCAAAAAAGTGAAATTATGCGATTCAGTTAATTTTAACAAAGAATGACAAAGGACAATGATAAAAAAATTATGCAAAAAATGATCAAATTTGGTTAAATTATGCGGGGTGCATGAAACCACTGGGACAGATTTAGGAGGAGGTACTGACCCAAGCCAAGGCAAGGAGCCCCACAACTCTACTGGAGCCTGGAGGACCTGCGGCGAAGAGCAGCATTGGCACTGAAGACTGGGGTGTCCATTTAAAGATGAAGGAGAAGAAGATACAATATCTCGACACACGGTAACAAAAGAGACACAAAAAAGAGAGGTAAAGACAAGGAAATAATAATACGAATAAAACACACACACACAAAAAAAGAAATAAAATGTGTAGATGTTTAACACCCGATTGACACAATTTAGATCATCTAAGAGGCAGGCCA
>NW_004797940.1:54723-55880 GCF_000002075.1 Aplysia californica | reverse complement strand
TAATTTTTAAAATTAGAATCAATGACCAAAAAATAAAAATAATAAAAAAATTGAAAGAATGAGTTCGTCTTTACATCGACCGAAACGAACAAGAGAAATTACCTCAAAAGTGTGGTGAGTGGACTGGTCGAGTTAACGAGCAAAATAGACCTGACTTTTTTTCCCCTTAGTCAGGGCAAGATACACAGTCCATCTTGCTGTAGTGATCACCTACCTGTCCAAGACAATCATATGTACCCAGATTCTACGTGATTGAAAAAATCAATAAAGGGGTAAAGAAGAGATAACAGCTAGATTCTTCTTATTTCATCTGATTGGTTTATCTTTTCGTAACCTTATTCGTACGTCCTGAGGTCATTTTGTACTCCCGAGGTTGTATTCTTCATATTTTAGAATACTTCTAGTACAAAGATCTCTTTGAAACTTTCAGTATTTCTCAAAAAATCATTTTGACAGACTGCTATGCAAAGCTTACGGATTGGATTAAAGAGTAAATTTATTCCTCTTTGGAAGTAGTGGTACAGAGTTCCCCACGTCGTATGGATACGATCGTAAACACGACGTACGGGTAGTGGTCTTTGTCCCTAATCATCCTTTGCCTTCGAGACAATAAAACGTATTAGAAAGTTAAAAAGTATACTAAAAAGAAAAGAAAATGAACTGCACCAAAAGACCTGCTTCAGTATGCTTCTCCCTCACACCCCACACCACCCTTCTATCTTTTCCTATTCTTCTTTAACCGCTACATGCACACACACCCTAATCGTTTGATTTCCATAAAGAGGAGCACTTTGACACAATAAGGAACCTTTTGTGAGGCGAACTGACAAAATGAGTTACTTCTCTCAATCCACAAAAATCGACATTAGGGTCAAACTTGTAGATTTTTATTGATGCCATATTCTTTGAGTATAATTGGTCTTTTATTATTTCATACTTACACATTGTAAAAACTTCATCTATTAGCGTGATGTATCTATTTCCATAGGGCTCAAATCCGAGAAGCAACTCATTTTGTCAGCACGCTTTACATTTAGAGCGAGGAAAAAGCAAGAGAGAGACAATCAGTTGAGGGAAGGAAAAGAAGTAGGACCTACCAGGTGCATCTCCAAACTACCCCCCCCCTCCAAACAAAAAGCAAATAATTAAAATAATTA
>NW_004797940.1:53521-54623 GCF_000002075.1 Aplysia californica | reverse complement strand
TCTCTCTCTCTCTCTCTCTCTCACGAAAAAAACCTCACACGGAAAACGACGGCAAGGAAGACCCTGCAGCTAACCTAGTGTTTGTTTTGCATCGTCTTACATCAAATTGCACGACTGAAAGAACGCGTCTTAAGTGGCCCTGGGTGTTCAGAGCACAGAGATTCCGACATCTAAATTCGTCCAGTCTCCGACAGAGATAATTCCTCAGCGTTATATACGCACCGGTAAGTCAGAAAGCGACTCATGTCTTACGACGTGGTGGAATCAGGCGCTCGTCTTTTTGTCTAGCTTGTTTTGTAGAGCTATTGACATAATCGTAAAGCGGTTCATTTGTCTTGCTTTCCATGAAAAACAAACAAACACCCCCCCCCAAAAACAACAACAACAAAACAACAACAAACAAACAACAAAACAAAATACCAATCTATCTTGATTAGAAGTCAAGAAGATATTTGCAATTGAAGGGGTACAGTCATCGTGTTTCAGAGGTAAAAATAGCGAGAATATGGCCGCCAAAGTTTGGTGGCTTCCGAAGATGGAGAGTCCTTGGAAACAGCAAACTTACATTTAGTTGTTTTTGTGTGATTTTGATTCAACGTTTTCCCAGTAATATCCACACAGAAATGTGTTTTTGAATAGATGCAAAAGCTGTTGAGCCAAAAATAACCAAAAAAAAAAAACCAAGAAACACCAAAAAAAGAAGTCAATAAAAATAGCCAAACGGACGTCAAAATGCCAATTTTTTCGGTTCCATAATTTTGACGAGCGCCTGATTTCACCACGATGCGTCATAATATAGTATGATGAATCAAGCTGATGGGTTATGCAAGCCGTTTTGTTGAGCTTTCTACAAGTGCTCTGTCATTTTAAAAAAATGATGTCACTGTTGGAGAATGCGTTGAAGTATTCTTTGAGGGTGTGCTTGATCTTAAGGTGAAGTGAATCGTTTTAATATCGACTCAATAGTGTTGATTGGGGCGTAGGATTTATTATAATACAATGAACAATTATATCATTATTTAGACAAAAGCTTTCGTCTCATGTCAAAACCAGTCGTGTTGTGTAACGTGTGTGTGTGTGTGTGTGTGTATGTGTGTGTGTG
>NW_004797940.1:52152-53421 GCF_000002075.1 Aplysia californica | reverse complement strand
GGCCGTCTCAGACAGTTTCGACTGTACTTGTAGCAAAGATTCTCTTCTTACTACCTTTACACCCACACTTACACAACCAGGTTATTTTAAGGTCCTTGCCCTCACCCCAAACATTGGAAGCAGAGAATCTTTGCTTGTAGTGCGCATACGTATTATAATAATAATATGATGATGATTATGCTTACCCGTCTTCTCCGCGATAAGAAGAAGCATCCACCGTGCGACCCACGCCTTTCGGTGACGTAGCAATCAGCGCAGAACAAACATATAATGTCGATCCACATCGAATATTCGCAGTGTCCACGCAAACCAGTTCGCCAGTACTGTGTACGTGACTGGCCAGGTCCAGGCAATCTCCGCTCGGACTGAGGAACGCTTTCCGGAGGGTCAAAATGGCTTTATCGGGAGAAAGGAGGAGAAGGAAGAAGGGGGTGGGCGAAGAGGGGAGTGTCAGGTGACGACCTCGTTTGCTGGTCACGCACAATCCAGGTATCTTTACCGACGATTCAACAGTCTTACTTATTACTACATTTTTTAAAGTAGGTGCTTTACACTCCAGTTGATACAATTTAGATCATTTAGGAGGCTGGCTTCGATCTCGCCTGTAGGCAGCAGGACCAACGCCCGGCTGAGACGGATGAACAACGTCCAGCAGAGGAGATCGAGGTATTCGATTTTTTAAAAATCTACCCACAAGGGAATTGAACTCACGTCTTCTGCGTGCGATGACGAAGCGCCTGACCGCTACACAACAGGCGCCATGAATCGTCTTACTACATTTTTTACACACAAAACAACTGATTTCAAAGAATGTTTTATCTCACCACCACGAAAGACAAAAAACAAACACACAAACGAACGAACAAACAAACCCAGATCCAATTTGCTTGAATAAACGGTTTAGGATTTTTTAAAATGATGTATCGCCGAAAAGAGTTAGACAGTCCAGGCCCACACAAGAGCACCTACTGCTTTTAGTTTTAGTAAAGGTTTTACGGCGCTCGCAACTTCCATAAGGGCATAAGAGCGCCAGAAGATTAGAGAGTAACAAACATGAAAAAGAAAAAGGGGAGATAAGGACGATAGATGTTTGATAGGAAAGAAGAAACAAACAACACCAGAGCACCCGCCAACCACCCACTCACCTACTACCGAACAGTACAGCACACTGGCAAGGATAAATAAATAAATAGTATATCTCACATGGGCCTATTCACAGAGAATAGCGTCATAGTCGGAACTTCAGATATAATAGCGTCCGTCTCCCCC
>NW_004797940.1:49957-51184 GCF_000002075.1 Aplysia californica | reverse complement strand
ATGATGATGATGATGATGATGATGATGATGATGATGATGATGATGATGATGATAATGATGCCGACATCAATATTTGGAACAGATGACACCAGTATTTAGAACAAATGAAAACCCATGAAACATGCAACATACTTCTTAAGACTGCAAATACATGTAAAATCAAAAACATGCCTCCTATTGACCAAGAAATATGCCCCCTATGCGATACAACAAATACAAATTGTAATCATGCTTTCTATGCGATACAGAAAGAGGGAAGCTTAAACCAAACAGGCAAATGGAACATATGACTGGCAGGCACATAAACACACTTCATAATTATAATATATAACCAGCGCAGATATTATAGAAACGCACGCGTAGAGGAAAAGAAAATAATAATTGCTACAACCAGAGGATGGAATATTCGTGCGGAAACAAAAAAGATAGCGCTAATTTAGATCTACTGTAAGTAATCTACTATATATACATATATGTATAGTATATTTCGATGTGCTGGCGAGATACATGGTGGCACAGCAGACAAGAGTTATGACGAGGAGGGAAATACCACCAGAGACATGGTGACACACCAAACAGTGACATGACGTGAAAGGTGGCAGTGACAGACACACGGTGGCACACCAAACAGTGATATGACAAAGATGACAAAGATGAGGGAAGTACGTCTCCGGGGTCAGGAGAGGGTACGAACAGTATTTTTCTGTTATTTCTTAGCAATATTTTTTTTCTTAATCTAGGTCAATTTTTCAGATTTTGCCTTATTCTTTCATTTTGACTTCAAATTCTTACTTGATTTTCATTTATGTTCCTACTTCGTCGTTATTCATTTACTCATTTGTTTGTTTATTGATCAGAAGCCAGGCCCTTCCAAAACCAAAATACCCACCTGCATAAGACAATCACTAATTGTACAAATGGCCAATTCCTATATTTCCTCCTTTCGGTATTTTTAATATATCATAATTACACTTTGTAAGACGGCTACGACCTGACTAATACTGCTACTTTTCTCTTCAACTTTGGGCGGCCGTCTCAGACAGTTTCGACTGTACTTGTAGCAAAGATTCTCTTCTTACTACCTTTACACCCACACTTACCCAACCAGGTTGTTTTAAGGTCCTTGCCCTCACCCCAAACACTGGAAGCAGAGAATCTTTGATTGTAGTGCGCAAACGTATTATAATAATAATTATGATGATGCATACCCGTCTTCTCCGCGATAAG
>NW_004797940.1:48405-49857 GCF_000002075.1 Aplysia californica | reverse complement strand
CCCTAAAAAAGGAATAATCGTGTCTTTGTCATGTGTGTATAGTAAAGTAAAGTAGCATTGTTCCCGCATCCGATCCGGACAATAGGGATTGTCTAGTTAGTGAGACAACTTCCTGGGCCTTCGGCATACTATATTGTGGTAGGGTGGCCAGTTCCTTTCCACGCCGCCTTTACTACAAAGTACATGTATGAAAAATCCGTCTTCAAAAAGTTGTTGACAAACTTCAATTTGCCTTTAAATTCTTACTGTCCCCACCACATAGTATTATCTCTTTCGAGGCAAGGTCATTAAATCAGGTGTATGTTTAAAAAGTATAAATTATGAAGAGGAGGAATATGAAAACGTGTGCGGCTTCATTTATTCTGACCACGTCAGAAAATTAATTATTATTCATTATATTAATCACAGCTGAATAGCCCACCCAGTTGATATTTATTGTCTCGCCTACTCAGCATAATATCTGAACCGATGCGCTCACTTTCCCACAACACAATTTTGGAAAACAAAACGAATAATTCTATACATGTAAACGACGCGGATCAATAAATTTGACATAGTTATTTATTCAGTTTTACAGACAATAGTGCTATAATATATTCATACATTTCTATTCCTCCATCGCACAGTGGTTACATCATTGTAAAACATTTTACGGTTGATTTAACCCAAATCGTCCACCAACCTACAGCTGTGCCCTTCGTTTTTCCAGTTCATATTTTCTGTGATCAGGGTTAAAACGTTATATCTGACATACAATACAGTATGATTGTTGGTTACGTCCTTTTTGATACCAAGCCTTGACCAGTGTTCTGTCCAGTCTGCTGATTCAGTTGTAGGAAATTCAATCTGACAATTATTCCCGCTGTTTAGTTAGCTGATGATGTACTGGGTATGTGACTCGAGTGAAGGAGGGTTGGGTGTGTGGGTGTGTGTGTGTATGTGTGGGGAGGGGGGTGTCAGTGTGTGTGTTTATGTTTTTGCGTGTACGTCTGTGTATGTGTATATGTATGTACACGTTGAAATGTATGAGAGGGTGGATGGGTGGGGGAGGTGTAGGGGAGGAGAGGAGTATTGGGTCATTTTTTCTCCCTCACCGATTTATCTAAACTCCCGAAGTACATTGTTCTTGGTCTTCCTCGTCTTCTTTTACCTTCTCATTTTTCCTCAGTGAGGCTTATTTTTGGTTAAACAAACGAACAATGGGATCTCTTTTCTCTGACATAAAAACAAACAGTGAAATTTATAAACACAAATATTATAAACAAACAGACAAACAAATTAAATAACAAACAATAAAATCTCTCTACTCCAACAAACAAACAGACTGTAACATTTCCTTTCTCAAATGATATCTTTATTCAAGCATATAAACAAACATTGCAATGATATCTCTTTACAAAAAACAAACAAACCCAAACAACTAAACAAAACAAACTAGTAATAAAAACCTCT
>NW_004797940.1:44561-47312 GCF_000002075.1 Aplysia californica | reverse complement strand
ACACACACACACACACGTAAGCAATCAAACACTGTCTCCGAGGACATTTAAGCTATGGAAGTCACCTAACGTTCGCCACCATTCCCTCGCTAATTTGACCTCTGACACTAGGGGACCACCACCTTCTTTAATAATCGCAAAATAAGACACGAGCTTCTAGCCAAAACTACCTAAATTGTGCGGATGTGGGTGTAACATGTTACATTTTCCTCTGAAAAAAAAAAACCCGGCGAATCGGCAAACATGGACTAGTCAGGGGGAAGTTAAAAATAACAACCGCTACAAAACATACATAAAATATACCCCCCAAAAAATAAATGAAATATACCTTTAAAAAATGAAATATACCTAAAGAAAAATAAATAAATAAAAACAACAACAAAAACTGAGTCTTTTGCCTAGAGTATCTAACTTATACACATGTGGGCGTGAAAGATTATAATTTATACATTGTACATCATGAACATTTTTTTTATTTAAATTCTGAATAAGTACACGGCGAATCGGCAAAGTTCGAACTGCCACTTACATGACCAAAATTGAGTCGATAGCTCCATAAAACGCCCGCTCAGTCAATAAAAAAAAGAAAAGTTCGGACGAGTGGAGGGGAGGTAAAAAACAAAACAACAATAAAAAAAACAAAAAACAAAAAAACAACCACACACAGCCCACGACGACAGGTCGTTCGCCGAGCGTCCGTTTTCACTTCCGGAAGTCAAGTGGCACACCTCCAGTGTGTTGTTAGATGGACCTGCAGCAGCAGCTGGCGTGGCCATTGTCTGGAGTGTACGGCACTCCAACTACAGCCACGCCCGGACCAATATAGGAAACACTACTCACCGAGTACTTTACTCCAACCTCTTGCTACACACACAACCATACAAGAACCTGTCCTCTACATACACAACCACACAAGGACCTTACTCTAACCTCCTAGCTGTCCTCTATTCACACAACCACACAAGGACCTTACTCTAGGCCCACAGAGCGAAGTGTGTAGGCTCAGACCTTACTCTAACCTCCTAGCTGTCCTCTATTCACACAACCACACGAGGACCTTACTATAGACTGTCAGAGAACGTATAGACCTTACTGTAACCTCCTAGCTTTCCTCTACACACACAACCACTTCGAGCTGACCGGGTTAACCCCCTCCTGTCTTTTAGTTTAGTTCAGTAAGGGTTTTACGGCGCTCGCAACTGCTTAATGTTATAATATGAGCGCACACCTCTTCTCTTTTACAGCCATGTAGACTGATGATGACACAAATTATGCATTGTAAAATCGTTTTATGCGGCTTGCGCTGATCTCTTGTAAAGTGATAAATCAGTCCTTGATTTCTTGGCGTTACACTAATATTATCGTTAGCAGCTTGCGCTATTCTCTTGAAATGTCATATTAAGTAAGTCCACGATTTCTTGGAGTTACACGCATTAATGAAATTACATGCAGTGGACATTTAGATATTTGTTTATTTGAGGTGTTTTTTTCTTGTTGTTGTTGGGTTTTTAAAAAAAAAAGAAACACTACACACCGTGGACCTTACTGTAACCTCCTAGCTGTCCTCAACACACACAACCACTGAGGGCTGACCGTGTTAACCCCCTCCTCTATTTTAGTTTATTTTAGTAAGAGTTTTACGGCGCTCGCAACTCCATAAGGTTATAATGAGCCTCTCTTTTGCTGTCACGTTGGCTGTTGGATGATGATACAAATTATGCATTGTAACATTATTGTAAAATCGTTTTTGTGGGTGGTTGGCGGGTGCTCTGGTGTGGTTTGCTCCTTCTTTTCTATCAAACATCTATCGTCCTTATCTCCCCTTCTTCTTTTATATGTTTGTTACTCTCTTTTAACACATATAATCTTCATGTGCTCATATGGTCGTTTTTAAAGACAAACGGGCTAACCCAGATTTCGGGGTTTTTCAGAAATCTTGACCTACACCAAAAGTGAACATTGCCCTGCCTACAGGGAAAGTTTGGTTTTATTGGTGTGTATATTTGTTTGGTTATAGGGGAAACTCTCCCTGTCTTTTAAAGAAACTAAACAAGGGGCAAAACTTTACCTTCGATTTTCTAATAACAATATTTTTCGGATTAGATAACCCCCTTGTGCTTAAAAGCGACCATAATATGACCTTATGCAGTTGCGAGCGCCGTAAAACATCTGCTATTAAAACAAAAACTAAAATCCGTCTGGGTCTGACCGTTCGTTATGATCAGGCCCGAGGAGTGAGGCCGTCAGACCAGACCAAGGACCTTACTGTAACCTCCTTGGGCCAGCAGACTCGTCATTGTTGGAGTTAACAGGTCATCTCCTTAGCGCTATCGCCGGTATCACCTTTCCATCACAACCATCTTCTCAAGTACTGCCACTCCAGCAAAGGACCAACTCGTGGTGCTTTTTACGGTCGTCGGGCGGGAGAGGGGGGGGGACTCGCTCTCTCTCGTTCTCTTCTTTTTTTTCCTTCTTTCTTTCTTAATTTCTCTTGCTCAGATCTTTTTCCTTCTGTCTCTTTCAGTTTCTCTTTCTTTCTCTCTCTCGATCTGATGTCTCTTTCTTTCTTTCTTTCTTTCTTTCCTTCTTTCTTTCTTTCTCTTTCTCAAATCTCTCTCTTTCTTTCTTTCTTTCTTTCTTTCTTTCTTTCTCTTGCTCAGATCTCTTTCTTTCTACCTGTCTCTTTCTCTCTCTCTTTCTTTCTCTCTCTCTTTCTCTCTCTCTCTCTCTCTCTCTCTCTCTCTCTCTCTC
>NW_004797940.1:40001-41192 GCF_000002075.1 Aplysia californica | reverse complement strand
CACACACACACACACACACACACACACACTCCACAACCCCTACACACATCCCTTCTTAACTCTTTCTACCCATATTTCCCTACACTTACAAACAGACAAACATACACAAACACAAACCGACGTACAAAATATACACACAAACACACGCCAACACATATTATACGTACACACTAACACATACTAACACGTACATGTATATTATATACATACACAAAAATACAAACACACATGCACACCCACACACCCACACACACACACGCGAAGACACGCAAGCCCCTCTTTCTCCCCAATAACACAACATGAATTTCCTGTTATTTTTTCAGAGAGACTGGGTGCAGGAAGGTCAAGTTAGCGTAAAGTTCATCTCCTGCATTTCTTTGTAAACACTTCCTTTACGTTCCTCGACCAATGTGGTTTAGTTCCTACACTCTCGGCCGTCGTAAACGTACAAGATGTGAGTTCGATTCCTTAGTGGTGAAGTGTTATGATTTTTAAAAAAAATCAAACCGAGTGTCTCCATCTCGTTACCACAGAATTGAAAAAGCATGAGAAACTAAACACACAACCTACCCCTCCCCCCTCCCCCAACCCGCTTACGCCATATGGAAAAATGGTTTATAGATTTAACATACAGTTAAGTTCTGAAATGAATAAACAATTAATTTACGTGTGTCGTTTATTCAGTGAATCTTAATTAAAAAATTGATAGGAAAATTAAAAAGTAAAAGAAGGAACAAGTGAACGAATGAATGAATGGACGAACAGATGAATGAACGGACAAAAGATAAATAAATAGATAAATAAGTAAACACATAAATACTTAAATAAATAAATAAACAAATAAACAAATAAATAAATCGCTGCGGCTCGGGTGACACATGGACTGGCCTGGGTGACACGGGTCCGATTATCTGCCCCTGTATAATGGCTGCTGCAGTGTGAATAGTCGTGACCTCAGACCTCCGCTATTTGCACGACATAATCGGCAAATCTGTGACCCCCAGTGGAGTCGTAGAGGTTTGGGAGGGATTAGGATGGTGATCGGATTAGTGCAGATTTGTTGACCCTCAGAGTCGGAGCTGGGGGACAGTAGATTTGGGGAGAGGTGATCCATCTTGGGTGGGGATGGCGTTCTTCTGTGGGGAACGGTTTGGGGGAAGGTTTGGGGGAAATGGGGGAAGGAGGGGGGTG
>NW_004797940.1:37631-38884 GCF_000002075.1 Aplysia californica | reverse complement strand
TCTCTCTCCCTCTCTCTCTCTCCCTCCACTCACACTGTACAGTAAGCACGTGCACACACTGGATGGTTCCGGGCCATTGCTCACCCCACACCCCACACCCGCGGCACGGAATGCTCAACGGACAAATGAATGAACGGAAGAACGGACGGGCGGAGGAGAGAATGAAGGGATGACTTAGTAAATGGATAAAGAAACGGACGGACGAACGAGAGAATGAAAGGATGACTTAATAAACGAATGAACGAAAGAAGGGATGAACGAAGAGACAACTTAATAAATGAGTGAGCGAACTAATAAACGAACGAAAGGGACAACAGAAAAACGGGATGACTTAGTAAATGAATAAACGAATCCATGAAGGCCTGACTTCATAAATGAATGAACGACCAAGCCAAAGAAAGAAAAAAACAAATGAAAGAGTGGCTTAATAAATGAATTCACATTTTTTTAAATGAGTGAGTAAATAATAAATGAAATGAATTAACTTTAATGAGTGAGTAAATACTATATTGAACGAAGTGTGAATGAATGAAGGGGAAGAAACAAATGAATACCTGTGTGGCTAAGGGGAAATAGTGACGAGAATGAATTTATGGATAGGGGAAGAAGAGAAGGAATAACGTATTAAATATAAATGAATGAACTAAGGAATGAATAAGTAAAGTAATCAGTCGTATAAATGTCTCGGAGAATAAATGAGTGAGTACAACAATAAAGGACGAATGACTGACTGAACGAATGAATAAGTGGATAACTTTAATAAATGAAAACCATAATAAAAGAATCAGTTAAGAGATCAAAGAAAATAATAACAATAACAGAATTAATAAATCAGTTAATTCATTAACTTTAGTAATGAATAAATAATGACTTTATAAAGAAATGAAGGTTATATAAAGAGATAAATCTCTGCTTCAAAGAAACAAAATGTAGTGTGAACACCAGGTCAGTGGTAGGACCATCTAACTTATCTAACCATTGATTTAGAGCTGAGATTTCTTGCCGAGTGATATCGCTTGAAAATACTAAATGTACGTGCATGTTTGCGATGTGAAAAACGTAGCCTCTTGAAGGTGTCAAAAGTAGGCGCGGGCCATAAAAAAATGTTGACAAGCGCTGATTGGGCGTGACAGGACACCTGCAAACTTGTGCGCACTTTCTAAGTTCTTGGTTGATAAGTAAATGAATGAAAGAGAGAGCTTGAGAGAGAGAGAGAGAGAGAGAGAGAGAGAGAGAGAGAGAGAGAGAGAGAG
>NW_004797940.1:35086-35958 GCF_000002075.1 Aplysia californica | reverse complement strand
AGAGAGAGAGAGAGAGGACAAAAAGAAAGAAGAGGAAGGAGATCCCCTATAACATGCAGCATACAAAAAGCAGCGTGCCTCTCTAAAGCACCCTTTGTGGGTGGCTTGCAGGTGCTCTGGTTTGGTTTGCTCCTTCTTTCCTATCAAACATCTATCGTCCTTATCTCTCCTCTTTTCTTTGTCACTCGCTTGTAACACCTTTAATCAGCGGCATTTATTTTGTTTTAGTAAGAGTTTTACGGCGTTCGCAACTGCATACGGTCATATGAGCGCGCTTCGGCACTTATTTGACCTTATTGTGTTACAAGTGAGGTAAAACTCTACTAAAACTTTAAAAAAAACCCCATCTAAAAGCATCCTTTCACCCATTGACTAGTAATTCTATAAATAGATCTAGTAAGTCTATGCTTTCACCTGCCACGGGTACCAGCGAGCCTTCTCTCTGGGTGGCAAATGTACCCTCCTTAACAAACGTGCCGTGGACAAGATTATGCCAGGTCTCATACCAAATACCTCCCACATCCTTCCTTATTTCCTTCCCTCCTTCCTCTTCTTCCATCTTTTGTCTTTTTGCTTCTTCCATATTTTTTCTTGTCTTATATTCTATCTTTCTTTTTTCTTTTCTTCAATACTTTTTTTTTCTCTTTTCTTATCTTCCATCTTTTACACAAATACATCTACAATGTATATCTCTTTCATGGTTTCTCATTCTTCCATGGGGGTTCTGTTTTTGTTGTTGTATAGTTGTTGTTTTTTCTGTTTTATTTTACTATTGCTGTCTGTTTGTTGGCTGTTAATCCAACTATTTGTATATTATTATTTGCTAACTAGTCACTTCTTCTTCCCTCTCCATCTTTTCTCTCTCTCTCTCT
>NW_004797940.1:30749-31932 GCF_000002075.1 Aplysia californica | reverse complement strand
TTGAAGAAGTAAAAAAAAAATAGAACAGAAAAAGAAAAAAAAGAGACGTTGGAGGAATATTCACGGAATGAAAGGCAGCCCGCCGAAAGAATCTAGAAAAATGGTTGTGGGTAGATTTAGCGGGCGATAAAAATCCGCTCCTCTCTTTCACTTTCCTCGAGAGGGAAAAGAGAAAGCCGAGCGAGATTGGATCTCAAACGCCCTGAGATGCGACCCATACACTCTGTATGTTGATTTTGCTCTATTTGTGCTTACGTCACCGCTGCATGTCATGTCTTCTTCTCAGTGTCTCCATGCTCTAAAAGGAGGGGGGGGGTGTCATCGCTAATCCCAAATACTTGTGTGTGACGTCGTTTTGGGGGTCGAATTACGTGTGCACGCAATGACCTTATTGCTGGGGTGCGATACAGATCTATAGAGAGCTGAACGTAAACTTTAGCCCTCCTTTCCTCTCTCTCTCCTCTACCCTAAAATCCGCACCTTTTCGGAACTTCTCGTACTTGACCTATCATTCATTCATTCATTTATTCATTCATTCATTCATTCATTCATTCATTCACCCATTTTATTAATTAATTAATTCATTCATTCATTCATTCATTCATTCATTCATTCAATCACCCATCTATTAATCATTCATTCATTCATTCATTCATTCATTCATTCATTCATTCATTCATTCACCCATCTATTAATCAATTCATTCATTCATTTATCCATTCATTCATTCATCATTCGTTCATTCATTCACCCATCTATTTATCCATCCACCCATCCATTCATTCACACACTGTCTACGTACCACAAAGAAACCTGCCACTTTCTCAATCTCAGAAAAAAACCACACACATTTAAATTTCAACAAAGTGCTTCCCCCTTTCACAGTAGTTAATCCGGCTTGTCATTTTTACTTCCGGTCCGGAAGTGCTAAATACCCAGAATTCTTTCCCAAATATTGTTGTAGTATCTGTAGTTACGACAACGGTATCGACGGAAGGTAAAAACAAACATTTTCCCAACAGCGTGATGTTGATCTGCTAAAGCTAACTCAGTCGACGGGAAATAACAGCAGGCTGTTTTGTTCTCAAATACCTACTGCTGCTACTAGGTCTACTACATTTACTACTAAACTGTGCTGTTGTTAAGGTAAAGGTCTGAATTTTTCTTTCCGAGATCGCCCCCC
>NW_004797940.1:28214-29533 GCF_000002075.1 Aplysia californica | reverse complement strand
GGTGTAGCGGTTTGGGGGGTCACCGTATCTCGCAGAGAACGTGAGTTCGATTCTCGCGTGCGGACATTACTTGCTATCCCGCACGTCACTCCATCTGTCTACCAGGACATGGTATCCCTCTCAACTCGGGTAAACACTAACACAGTCAAAGCAACCCTCCTCCTAAATGGTCGATTTTAAGGACAAGAGGGCTAATCCAGACTTCTGGGATTTCCAGAAATCTTGACCCACACCAAATGTGAACTTTGCCCTACCTATAGGAGAAGTTTGGTTTCTTTGGCGTGTGTATTTGCTTGCATTATAAAGAAAACTCTCCTTGTCTTTTAAAGAAACTGAACAAGGGGCAAACACTTTACCTCCGATTTTCTCAAAACAGCATATTTTGGGGGGATAGCCCCCTTGTGCTTTAAAGCGACCAAACGACCTAAATTGAGTCGAATTTAATTTGTCGTTAAACACTAACTTATTATAATAAAACAAACTTTTTTTTTCTTTCCAAAACAGGTCTGGGTCCGGATAATTCTGATCGACCCGGGGAGGTGATGGACAGGGACGGGTACCCTCACCAGACGCCTCGGCAAAAGAGGGTTCGAACCTCTTTCAAACACCACCAACTGCGCACGATGAAGTCGTACTTCGCCCTCAACCACAACCCAGACGCCAAAGACCTGAAGCAGCTGGCTCAGAAAACAGGGCTCTCCAAGAGAGTTTTACAGGTGAGCAACTATAATGTGTTGTTGTTGTTGTTGTTGTTGTTGTTGTTGTTGTTGTTGTTGTTCTTCTTCTTCTTCTTCTTCTTCTTCTTCTTCTTCTTCTTCTTCTTCTTCTTCGCCCCCTCGTCTTCTTTTTCACATTCCTTGAACTTGTTTCGAGTTCACCTCTGCTATCTATCGCATAGACTCATGCTCATGTTTCCCTCTGTCAAAACCTAAAATCACACAACGACAACATTAAATAAGATACGCTACTAAACAGGGAGTTTACGCAAGAAGGAATTTCCTCCACTTTTTTTCTTTTCTGTTCTGTTTTTTTCATTTCTTTCTTTCTGTCCTGTCCTTCCTTCCTTCCTTTCTGTGCCAGCACTTTCAAAGAGCTGTGTCAACAATGACGACACGGTGTAGATATTGTAAAGGCCCCTGGTTCATAATTCCCCCCTGGGTTCATAATTCCCCTCAGTTGAGCTTGACACGCCCAGCCTATGAACCACCACAAAGACGGGAGATTGTATAGGGGGAAAGTAACTCTAGCCGCCGTGGTCACTTCTTTTCTTCTCGGAGTACCTCGGGTTGCCCCCTCGCCCACTCTCCCCCCTCTCTCTC
>NW_004797940.1:22823-24003 GCF_000002075.1 Aplysia californica | reverse complement strand
GATTGCTGAAAGGGGGGATGGGGTGGGGGTGTCAGTGATAAGAGAAGAGTGCGTTACACATTCGGGTACAGAAACGCCAACAAAAGTAAAAATCACTCCCACTAAACAGAAGCAATTTTCGAGGCCACTTGGGCCACTTATTGTTGCCAGTGTGACAACGATGTCTCTTGGACAAGGACCTTACAAAATAACCTCCTTACTCTTGCCCAAGAACCTCAGAACAAACCTTTATGACCCCCTTGGTCTTGTATATATTGTATAGACTTGGTCATGTCGTCGTTTTCCCTTCTTCTAATAATACTACTCCTTACTTCTAAGTTCTATAGATGGCTACTACTACTGGCTGGCAGGAGTTGTCCCCCCTTCCTCCCTCGCTCTGGGTGGGCTGTGACGTAAGCGTTCTATGCGGTGCGCCATTAGCGAGCCGAGCCTGCTGTTTGTCCTACCGTGTGGAGTGGCGTTTTGGTCGGTCCACGGGGAAAGCAAAGGGTGTGTGTGTGTGCAAACTGTGCGATGGGGTAGGCCTAGCCTAGAGGTGGGCAAATTTAGGAGTATTATCTATCCGGATAACCGGATAAGTATTAATGAAACTTTCAAAATTCGGAATATTATCTATCCGGATAACATGATAATTATCAATGAAACGTCCGAATTTAGACTCTTAACCACCCCCTATTCCTGATCCGTTTGCCGAACTGGGTGCACCCATAATTTGTTGAAGTGATGCTAACCCGTTTGTCAAAGTTGTTCTAACCCCTTTGTTGAAGTGGTTCATATCATATTATTATTTGCCGAAGGGGTACACTAACATATTATTAACCGGATTTTGCTAAAGCGACTCATTGGGCAGGTTTACTGTTGGGTTGGATGGACCGTCTCTGAGTCCTGACGATTGGCCTACCCTACCCGTCCACGCGGCAAAGTGAGACCACGCCGGCTGTTATATTGTGTGAGGACGGACGATGGGACGGGGGGAAAGCAAACACTGCAGGATACAGAAGTGTGATATCGTCGAAGACCACCAGACATAACCCCCCCACCTTTTTTTGTCAATCCCTCCCCACACACACACAAAAGCACGGAAAAATTCCTTCAATCTTTATTCTTTTCTTCAACCACCCGACCTTCTCCTCCTTTCTACAACCTCTAACCGCCGCCCCCGCCCCCCTCATGTCGTTCA
>NW_004797940.1:21100-22306 GCF_000002075.1 Aplysia californica | reverse complement strand
CACACGCACACACACACTCACACACACACATACACACATACACACATACACACACACAAAAACACATCGACCCTCTACCCTTTCCTCAATTTCTGTCTAACATATCTGACATAATATATACATACTTACATAAATAAATACATAGATACCTACGGTACCTACGTACTGAACTAAACATATACTACTTACTTTGCTTTATCCGTCCTTTTGCATTTCTAGGGCGTCGAGGGAGAAAAAGCTCCCTGTCTTTAGCAAGTTTGATGGCCTGGCTGGGTGGGATATTATAATTATATATATTATGTTCTCGGGGTATCCTTCACACCCTCGGATCCAGGTCTTTTTTGGTCTTCCTCTTGCCCTGTACCCTGATACTTTTCTTTTCTTTTACTTTCCTGATATTACAGACACGCTATTGCTGGTTGTCATTGTGCAGCACTATCCATGTTTCTTGAGCTACATCTTATTCAGGGACTTTACCATAGCCACCACCAACTGAAATGCCGTGCCATCGACGCATGCTTGAAAATTTTTTACCTCCCTCAGAAATACAACGTTCTGTCTGTGACATTTTAGGACATTTTGAGTTTCTAATACTATGAAGTCAGAAACCAAGTGTTCTATTAATTGCTCTTTCAAAACCATAAGATTATTCGTAGTCGCTATCAAGATATTTACAGCAGAATTGCATTCAAAAAGTCTTGGCGTGAGGTGAAGCTCAAAATCTTTGACATCATTTTTTCCCCAATAATTTTGGCTCTGAGCAGATAGAACTTTGTAATTCTGGGGTTGCGATGTAATGTCAGTATGAACTCCCTAACCTCTCCGCCATAGTAGAATATGAATAATGTACACATACGTATACTACGTAATACATATCATATACCTGAAATATATATAATACGTCAATACAAAATTAAACCTAATAGAAAAATGCTTCAGAAAACGTGCTCCTTGTATGGCCAACTAATGTACGCTGAGCAAACAGATATATTATATATTAGATCAACATGCAAAGAGATGCATTAGATGCTAAAAGAAGGGAGCGAGTGGCGTGTTTTGGTGTGAGGAAAAGGTTGTTCGGTGTTTGTCTTCTTTTTTTTTTTACCATTTCAGAGGTGGGACGTACAGAAAACTTTCTGCGCTGTTTTCGTGCGCTTTTTAAAACGTTTCACGTCGTTAAGACACTCAGTCGGACGCGCACCGCGC
>NW_004797940.1:15728-17305 GCF_000002075.1 Aplysia californica | reverse complement strand
AGATCTCCCTTCTAAAACTTAGTTTAACTTTATCCATACTCCCTGGGTCACTTTGTACCCCCGGGGTTGTATTCTTCACATTTTAGAATACTCCTAGTGCGAAGATCTCTTTGAATGAAACTTTCAGTATTTCTCAAAAAATCATTTTGACAGACTGCTACGGATCGGATTAACGAGTAAATTTCCTCCTTGGAAAGTGGGGGCTCAGAGTTCCGCAGGTCGTATGGATACGATAGTAAAACATGACGTATGGATAGGGTTAAATCGTCTGCCACGCGTGAAGTCCTGACAACCCCCATATACACACACTGGGGGACCCGGACGTGTCTAGTAGGTCAAGTAAGATTCAAATGGAGACCTCAACTAGACCTTTACCCGTGACGTGACATATTCACCCATGACCCGTCATTCCTCCACATTTCCACAACCCGACCTTGTGTTCGAATAACCCTCTGTGAATGTCAAGTGCATGAGTGTGCGCCTATGTCCATTTCCTCTTGTCTAAGCAAATAAAAAATGAAATTTACTTTGCTTTTAATCTAAGAACCCAGCACGCCCCTTCCCCTATGAGTTGTCAACATTGGCTTGTGTTCGTTCTATTGTGCGTGGTTTCGTTAAAATACAAAAATGAAAGGATCTAAAAAAAACACCAACAAAAACACCAACAAACAAACAATTATTTTAAAAAGACAGTAATATAAAAAAAAGAATATAAAATGAGTTTCTATCTCTCTAATTTCAAGTATCTTATCTAAATGTATGTACATTTTTCAGTTTTTCCTTTGTCAGTACGACAGACATCGCGGTGGTTACGAGTGGTTAAACTGTAGAGATGTTTTAGGCCCTCATCAGTTCACTTTAGATCATTTAGGAGGAGGGCTGCTATGACCCTGCCTATCTGTCAGAGTCAACCGGGGAGGAGAGGGATCCAAAGTCCCAGGAGACCGATGTGAAGCGTACTGACAAAATAAGTAACTTCTTCTATTCTATCCTCATGGAAATAGATACATCACGCTTATAGGTGAAGTTATTACAATTTATAGGTAAGAAATCATAAAGGGCATGCTGTGCTTTAAAAATAATATGACATCAATAAGAACTCTACAAATTTGACCCTAGTGTCAATTTTTGGCCAATACATGTATCTCCATTTGTCGATTGCGAGAAGTAACTCATTTTGCCAGCACGTCTCACAAATGGATGTATGCTATACTCGAGAAAATAACCCCTACTTACACCTGACTCGAACTAAGGTCTTCTATGTGCAACGGTGAGACTCCTAACCGCTGCACTGCTCACACTACTTCAGAAGCGGTATACTGAGATAAACAGATACCTGAGATCGTGTATACATCTACCATGTAGTAGCTGTAGGCAAATCAATGTCAAGAAGACACAAAGAAATCACACCATGATTCGTATTCTATGATAATCTCTCCGAGCCAGTGATCAACTCAAGTAACATAATCCACTTTCAAAGGGACAAAGATACCGCTCTCAGCCTAATCCTGTGTCCACTATATGATTGATTATGGTGTACAATCCCTTTATTGGACATTCCAACCGATATCCAGCTC
>NW_004797940.1:11046-12377 GCF_000002075.1 Aplysia californica | reverse complement strand
TTCTCTCCTTCTCTCTATTACTCTCTCACATAATCCTTTTCGGGTTTTTTTCTCCTTTTCTTTGCAAGTTTGTTTCTAAAACAGTAAAGCCAGGTATGCATAATTTATCTGCATTAAAAAAATATTTTTAACTGTTATCTAGTCATCCGATTACAGTACCGTTTTATCATTTTTCTATTTCTTATCAAGCTTTTTATAGTTTTTGTTTTGTTTTTTTTTTGTTTTTTTTTCAAAATGCTGGAGCGACGTTCTTGTTTCGTCGCTTGAAGATCATTATTGAATTGCGCTACATCCAATCTACTGGTATAATATTAAAATGCGCATTTGTTTTCTATTTCTCCGCACAGGTTTGGTTCCAAAACGCCAAACCAAACTGTCTGTTTAGTCGCAAAAAAACACATTAAAAAAACGTTGTCAAACTGTGCTGTACTCATTCAATAACAGTTGCTCTTTCTCTATCTCTGTTCCACAGGTTTGGTTTCAAATCGCTAAACCAAAATGTCTGTTTAGTCGAAAAAAAAAACGTTATCAAACTGTGCTGTACTCATTCTATAACAGTGTTTCTCTTTTTCTATCTATTCCCCACACAGGTTTGGTTCCAGAACGCCAGGGCCAAGTACAGACGCAACCTTCTGAAACAGCAGGACTCCGACGCGGGGTCAGGGGGCAAAGGTGGCCAGGGTCAGGGGGCAGGGTCGCCAGAAGGCCCGGACAAAGACATCAAGGATCCGAACTCCATTCCCGACATGAACGCCGGCTCGCCCGCGCTGTCAGACATCAGCTCCACACCGTCGCTCAGCGACATCCAGTCCTCCACCATGGAGACCGACCACAACAGCAGCAGCAACAACAGCATCTCTGACCTCTTTTCCAGCACCATTGCCGCCATCAACTGACATCTGATACAGCGGTAGTAACAACGACAAAAGCATCATCGTTGCTATGGAGACCGAGCACAACAACAGCTGCAGCAATAACAACAGCATCTCCAACCCTCCGAGATCCTTCCTAGCACCATCATCGCCATTAACAGACATCTGATGATGGGCAAAAACTAAACATATTTCTCCAGTATCATCGTTGCCATGGACACCGACCACAACAGCAGTAGGAGCAACAACAGTATCTAAGACTTTTTTTTCCTCCAGCACCATCGCTGCCATTAACTGACATCAGATTAACTACAACTAATTGTTTTTTCCACCACCAACGGTGACGTTTCAACTGAAATCTGAACACAACGACTATAGTAGCTTTTTGTTAGCACAACTGTCGCCTTGGAGAGAGAGAGAGAGAGAGAGAGAGAGAGAGAGAGAGAGAGAGAGAGAGAG
>NW_004797940.1:7563-10875 GCF_000002075.1 Aplysia californica | reverse complement strand
AGCAGCAGCAGCAGCAGCAACAACGACAGTATTTCAGACTTTTTCTCTAGCACCATCGCCGCCATTAACTGACGTCTGATGGACACGATCTAAACGTTCTCCTGTATCATCGTTGCCATGGAGACCGGCCACAACAGCAGCAGCAGCGACAACAACATATTGGACCTGTTTTCTAACACCATTAACTGACATATGTAAGGAAAAAACTAAAGGTGTTTTTTTTTTCTCCAGCACCAACTGACAGTAGAACTCAACGACTATTTTAACGTTCTCTAACACAATCGTTGCCATGGAGACTAACCGCAACAGTAACAGTAGCAACAACAACAATATTTCAGATTTCTTGTCTAGCAGGATGGACGCCATCAACTCATACATGAACACAGGTGACAACTGGAATTTTTCTAGCACCATCGTAGCCTTCATCAAAATAATGCCGCCAGAACACAACGACTACAGTAACTTTCTGGGGCATCATGGTTGCCATGGAGAACGTCGACAATAGTAGTACATGTAGCAGCAAAACAGAATCTCAAACCTCTTCTCACGCACCATCTCCGCCATCGACTCGCGTCTGATCAGCAAGAAAGACAGCCAAACGTTCTGTGGCGCCCTTGTTGTGGTCATCAACTGACATCATTTTTTTTGGTCAAGCAGTTCAAAGTAGGACAGGGGGGGGGATGTCCAGTTTGCTTTTATCCTACCCCATCCCTTTTAGACCCACAAACACACCTCTGTCAAGAAAACAAACAAACAACAGACTATATTATTATACAACTGGCCATCAAGTGACCCTCATAACAACAACAACAAAAAAAAAACCACACTCTATCCTCAATATAAAACATACTGTGAAAGACAGCAAACAGTGGAGAACATAATTCATTTGAGTAAGCGCGCCGTCAGCTCAGATGATATAGCGCTGGACTGTGGTGTGGATGACCTTGGTTCGAATCCCTTAGCGGAGTGTTCTTGTACTCTTGTTGTTTAAGGCGTCCACTTCAAGGCTCTCCAGCCAGCCACTCGTCAAAGATCTATTGGAGATGGGCGTTGATGCGGAAGTTCCAGACTCTTAGATATCTTTACAGAGGTGAAAAGGACTTTAAATCTTAGGCCTTGACTTCGTGACCCAGACTCTGTTTACCCCTGTTCTGTGAACTGTTTTGAAGACTCGGGTCTCTATTTTATATGAACTGACGCTCGCCATCAACAGAAAAGCTCACCAGTAAGTCACTGGTCGGACTTGTGTTTTCTCTAGAACAATCTCCAGAATCAGCTGACATTCTCAACACGCCCGAGGAGTGCTTGCCTCAGTTTGTCACAGATGGGATTATGTTTCTATTTCAGTGGCCAGAAGTAATTATCTACTGACACCGACAACGCTTTAAATATACAGGTCACTGAAAAAGAACGTATACGTTGGCCGTATTTCTTTGACAGTTGGATTTTGTCTTTGCTGTTGTTGTTTGCTTGTTTTTATTCTTTTTTAAATGATTAACAATGTTTTCAGGTTTTCCGAGAGCAAACCTTAGGAAAGTCAATGTGAGGAATTTGCCAAAAGAACGAATCAAGTGATACAATCTATATAATATGTATCTGTGCAGAATTATACAGTGGAGGACACGGACACACGCACACACACACTCACACACACACACACACACACACACACACACACACACACACACAGCATTGGCCGTCCCTGATTGCAGCGATACGATGAATAAACACAATTGTTTGAGACGATGCCATTTTCTGCACCATCTTCACAAACGAGCCGCACTCCAGATCATAATAATTTGGCTCTTTCTTTTGAAGCCAAACACTTGTTTGACAATATACAAATGATGCATTTGAATGCTGTGGGCAACTAAGCCCAATTCTTGAATAGTTAATTTATGTTCTTGAAACTACGGTTCCTGAAACTATGGAATGAGGAAAATCACAAAATAGTTGTATTCAAAGCCTCAAAGTGATACAAGAAATTATATGCATTTTTGGTCCTTTTGGGGCTTCGAATGCTGCTATTTTGAGATTTCTTAAACGGTCGAGCCTTTTGCTGCTTTGTCAGTTGTTTTTAAGAAAGTATGATTCATGAGACAGTTAAAGAGCGTGTGAGACAAAGACTATCATGAAACATGTTACAAAGGAAGACACAATACGAGGTAAAACTGTTGTTTCTGACTCAGCATAAAAATAGTCTACATCAAAATGTGTTCTCAAGAAATGTTTGCAATCTTCCAGCAAGCCTTTGGGGCATTTATTTCAAGTTCATATTGTACGTTGAGTAATGTATGTGCGACTTTCCTCTTTGAAATTGTAAAACTTTGCTTAGAATGTTGTTGTTCTTCCTGATTTGTCTTCTTTGATGAAGCAGATATTCTGCTACGATTGATAACAAGCTAATGCATGTTTTGGGCGAACAATAGAAAGATCAGAAGGTGTCTAAAGTTGTGATGGTTTTGACTTTGTCACAATTGAAGAATAATTTTGTGATTTCTTAGGGGATCCAGTCTTCTGCATCTTCAGTCGTCATTTTAAAGACGTGATTAATGAGAATACCGGCGAGGGACAAGGGCATAATTTAAAGAAAAGTAAAACCCATGGAAGTGAAAATTTATTTGTAACTAATTTTTTTTTTTTAAATACATTCAAGTCATTCAGATAACATCTTTAAAAAAACAACCAAAAAAAAACCACCTGAAAGAGTAAACCCAGAATGTATTCCTTCCAACACCGACAAACTCAACCTTTAATATTAACTATTTTCAACCAACGGTCCTCTCCCTATCTAATAGTTGGCAACAAATTCTGAAGAAAAGTAAATCCTTCCACTACAGATAAACTCAATCTTTAATCTTCAGTGCTTTCATCAAAGGGTCCTCTCTATAGTCGGCAACACATTCTGAAGTTCACCACAGTTTGTTTGCGCTTTTTTTTCCGTCTAGACTCTACCTGGGTTGCTTTTTTTCGTCCAAAATGGCAAACTGTGTTGACAGAGCTGCTATGTCTGCCAGCTTTTCCAACGCCATTAAAGAAACAAATGTGAGGATTTCGTTTGGATTTGGCGGGGTTTTCATTTCTTGTTTGCTTAAATCTGCGTCAGTGTGTGAATCCAAAACGCGACTCAGGGCACCAGCTGCCTCATGTGCTTACATCAGTTGAAAAACTCTCTGATCTGCCAGACTTTGGAAAACGGTCACAGTTAATTCAGGTTACATTTTTTAAAACTTTGACTTTGACTTTGAAGATCAGTTAGCCCGTATTCGGTGATTTATCCTTGTTTTTGGGTTGTTTATTGCTTTTTTATAT
>NW_004797940.1:3835-4737 GCF_000002075.1 Aplysia californica | reverse complement strand
TAAAAAAAAAAAAAAAGTTTCCCGGTTCAGGAATCGAACTTATTTTTCTGCGTGCGATGGCAAGGCACCCTACCATTGCAACACAGGAACTGGTGAAATAATATTGGTACACGTAATACAATTTACGTGTGTTCAGATAATATTGTGGCGTCGGTGGCCTAGATAAGATAAGATAAGACAATACTTTTTTTTATCCCAGAGGGAAATTTTTCTTGGCTGTACAGGACCGTAAAAACACATGCAGGTATACACAAGAAAATTTGAATTATATATTGCTCTCATTAAAATTCAATATGAAAAGAGAAGCAAAGCTGACAAAAGTGTGTGGTTTGGCTACTGGATTTGTAATCGTGGGGTTGCGGGTTCAGGGGTTCGAGCCGCGGACCCGACGTTGTGTCCTTGGAAAAGGCACTTTACACAAATTTTCCTCATTTCACCAAGGTTGGAATGGGTACCCGGCCATAGACAGCGAAATATCTTGTCAGTATGTTAGTGTTTTAGCGCCTATAAATGGCTGCTTGCACTGTATGCTTCCAGGAAGTTGAGGTTGTTTCAAAATGCTTTCAGGTCTGCTGGGGTAGTAGTATAGATTGTGATGCGCATAGAGCTTGCTTTTGAGCGGGGATTTGCACTTTACAAATGCTATCCATTACTATAGCAGTTGATACAAGAGGCAACAACTGCACCTACGATATCAATAACAAAAACAACAAGAGAAACAATTATATGCCTTCTCATTAAGGGCTTTACATAGTTCAGGGAATCTTCTACTCTTCCCTAAAAAATAATGATGACAATGTTGATGACGTTGACGATGATCAAGATGATGATGATAATAAATGATGATGACGACGGCGATGGTGATGAAGAGGAGGTGGAGGAGGAGGAGGAGGAGGAGGAGT
>NW_004797940.1:0-1167 GCF_000002075.1 Aplysia californica | reverse complement strand
GTTATCGAACTCTGATCTTCTGCATGCCATAGCGAAATGCTTAGCTCCTGCACCACAGACGCTAGTGTGTTCTGACTACGGCTTTGTTAAACAAAAATAATTACTTTTTTTTTTTGGTCGACAAAATGGAACGAGCCAAGTAGTTGATCGAGACAGACACAGATGAAATAAAATAACAAATGTTTACAGCCGTCACTTTCTACCTGTTGCTTTCATTATACATTTGAGGCTCGACACGTTTTCCTTCATCTAGGGTCAAAAGTTACTGTTTTGGTACTATCCAGCTAAATCCCCCAACATCCAACCTGTTTTTTTTTTTTTTTGGTGTTTTTCTTTTTATGTAAACCACGACTGGGCAAATCTGATGACAATTGAGTCTAGCAGTCAATCAGAAGACTGCTACTGAGTCACTTGACATTGCAGTCAGATCTGTTGTTTGAGCACGGTATGTGATAGTGGAAAGGGCTACTTCGATCAGGACACCCTGCTCAAATCGGACGAAGCAAAGCAGATTAAGTGAAGTGCGCTGACAAAATGAGTTACTTTTCATAATCCACAAATGAAGATATTGTCCAAAAATTGACACTAGGGTCAAATCTATAGAGTTTCTATTGATGCCAAATTCTTTAAGCATAACGCGCTTTTTATTATTTCAGACTTATACATTGTAAAAAAGTGTTTTTAAAAGTTTGCTCAGTGGAGTGGTCAGGCGTGTCTCAAACCAGCTCCTCATGGAGACAATTAGCTCTGGATCCAAGTAAATCCAAGTACTTTGCAAAAACTTCACCTATAAGTGTGATGTATGTATTTCCATTGGACTCGAACCCGAGAAGCAACTCATTTTGTCAGCTCGCTTCAGATTTACTATTCGATATAGTGTGCACTGTCCCGTGTCTTTACCCGGCTCGATCAGATTTGATCTGATGATGCAGATCGGGTGTGTTTGACCAATGAGCATCAGATCTGACAATTTTTTAATTTTTACTGCAAGGACACTCTTAGTAACCTGGGGGGGTTTTATTGGGGAGGGGGATGGGGGTTGGTTTGGTTTGGTTATTTAGGTGTTTTTGTTTTGTTTTGTTCTTTTCTTATGTTTTGCATCCTTGATATTAACTATTTAACAATAGTCAACATTTCTAAGTTTAACAAATTACGGTAGTTTTTAAA
>NW_004797939.1:443687-447502 GCF_000002075.1 Aplysia californica | reverse complement strand
TCGCCTTCACAAAGCTCGCAATTCTTCCCCCCGCACCACGCTAGACGAGCTGTGGCGAGTGTCTGCGGGGAGTAAATTAAATAAAGTCTGAGGCGCCGCTGAGTTGGGAAAATCCGCTAAAAGAATCCGAGGGAAACGTTCATTGACGGGGCGTGGCCGGCGTGAGGTCATGTCTGTGTGGCATCGTGGGGAAATCAGCCGCTCGTCTACGTCTACGTCTAGTTTTCCTTTTACTTTTTCATCCCGTTTTTCGTTAAACGTCGAGAGGGGATGCAGTTTTCTATGCAAGGCCAGCTCCGCAGCTCATTCAATTGGGATATTATCATTTCTCAGGGTTTGCTTGACTCCCTCAATCCATCTTTTACGTGGCCTTCCTCTTCCTTTATAGCCTTGGTGTTGTAGGCTCTCGTGGATGGATGGCTAGGTGACATTCATAAAATGTGGCCAAACCAACTTATTCTCTGTTTTTCTATGAAATGCTGGCAGGACTTGGTGCCTTGTTCCATAGAAAGTAACCTAGGCGTTCGTCAAAATACGAGAATTGTAGCGACCGACATATTTCAGCAGGTAGAAAACTTCTTTTATATCTTTTTGCTCAACATCTCATGTCCACGTAAAACATACCCTCGAGTAGACTTGTATTGTAAAACATTGATCAAACACACTGAGAATATAGATTCGCAGTTTTAAGGACACCCAAGTATTGGAAACTACCAAACTTTGGCGGCCATTTTCTTTCGCAATTTTACCTCTCACACCAGGCAACCACCACCTCCTTCAATCGAAAACATCTGGACTTCTGTTTTGGACAGATGGGCATTTCTCCCCCCCCCCCTCAAAGACAAGACAAATCTTAATTAACAAGCTTTAAGAGCATACCAAAAACTCCATATTATGCTCAAAATTGACTGGCGCCTGATTCCTCCACATCAAGCTCGTATAATGTGCCATGACGCTGTGGAATCACGCACACGTCAAAGTTTGGGCATATTATTTTATGGAGTTTATTATTGGTTTTATCTTAAAGCCTGTTCATTTGCTTTGATTTTGCTGGGGAAAAAAATACCCCATCTACCTTGAATAAAAGTCGAGATACTCGCGAGTGAATGAGAGGGGGGGGGGGGGTCACTAATTGGTGCCTGAGGTAAAATTAGCAGAAAATGGTGACTTCCATAGCTTGGGAGTCAAGTCCTTAGAAAGTTTAATTTCTCATTTTTTTAAAAACCTTTAATTAGCGTTTTTCATTAAAAATTCACACAGAAATGTGTTTTTACATTGACGATAGAGATACTTATTGGCGCTCATTTTATGACCTTATGCAGTTGCGAGCGCCGTGAAACCCTCTACTATATAAAAAAGAGATAGTGAACTAAAAAGAACCCCCCCCCCCCAAAAAAAAAAAACATCGATAAAAATGGCCAAACCTGCGGAAACAGCCAGTTTTGTTTCAGTTTGAGAATATTGACGAGTGCCTGGTCCCACCATGATGCCTCACATAATGTAAACGACAGGAGTGTTGGGATGGGGTTTTCATGTAGCCTCAGGAGACATTGGTTAAAGTTGTTTTTGTCAAAGGTTTTAGTTTTAGTAAGAGTTTTACTGCACTTGCAACACAATAAGGTCATATACGTATAGAAGATTAGAGGTGTGACAAGAGAGTAATAAACACAAAAAGAAGGAGGAGAGATAAAGACGGTAGATGTTTGCATGATAGGAAAGAAGAAGTAAACCACACCAGAGCACCCGCCAACCACCCTCGCCAAAGGTTTATGCGGACATCATTACAGACAGAAAGAAACTTGTATCAATTCTAGTCACGCGTTATCAAGTTAGTGCAAAACAAAAAATCGAAAGAAGTTAATCCAAATGAAAATGTAATTTGAAAAACTGATGTATGGTTTTCTCAACTTCAGCGCCTTCTTTAGCCAAAAGCGTTATCGAGTCGGTGTGGCGAAAATCGAAAGAAAGAAGTTACGTTAAAGGAAAACGTAATTTGAGAGATTGATGTGGTATGCTTAGCTGAACATGAGTGCCTTCTGATTAACCAATGTCTTATCGGAGCAGTGACGCAATAAACTCCTTTGATTACACCAAGCTACATCGAAAAGTCGTTAAAGTCGAACTCTGGTTCAGCGAGAGACAGGGGCAAACATCAGTGGAGAAACAGACGGGAGAAAAGAAGCCAGGAAACTGGAGTGAGTGCGTTATCGATCTGACCAATCAGAAGCGCGAGTGTGCTGGAGAGAACACTCAAACAAACAACAGTACAGCCCTCGGGCAGTCGGTTAGACCCGGTGCACACTAGTGCTGGGCGGCAAGGTTCCCGATTATTGAAAGCTAGGAATCGTAGGAATCGACTCCGAACCCAATTACTTACTTTCTAATGACGTGATTTCTTCCGGTGGTTATCTGGTTGGCTCCGAACATCTTCAGGATTTAGGATAACCTTGATTTCGGAATACTACGAAGCATCAACTTCTATTTTTCAAAAAAATATATTCTAAAAAAAAAAAAAAAGATTTTAATGATAAAAGTAACTGGTTACCGTTGGTTACGTAAAAAGGAGACGGAACTTTACTTCCGTAATATTAATTGTGGGAATCGGTTCCGGAATCGACTCTTCTCCCAGCTCTAGTGCACACAGACAGACGGTCGGATTTAGTGGTTTGGGCTGAGGTTAGACAGATTTTCCTGTGTGATGGGGGAAAAGCAAGGAGATAACTCCTTGGGGAAAATCTACAGTTTTGGCACAATACGACTGATTCGACTAGCGACCATGACAAAAGAAGAGCGTTTGATTTTGGAGGTCACAATCAAATCTAGCTGAATTTGTCGGCGTGTTGTGTCAGAATTCTATCAGTTTTCCCCCCCCCCCCCCCCCCCCCAAGGTTTTGCTCCATCCATGGCGTCGGTGAACTTTTGGTTAGACTCTCAGACTCGCAACCCTAAGGTCGTAGGTTTGAATCCCGTTAGGGGCCAGACGTTGTGTCCTTGGGAAACGTACTTTAAAAGATCTTTCCTCACATCACCCAAATGGGAATGGGTACGTAGAGCTGGGCGAAGGATCGATTCCGGAACCGATTCCCAAGACTAATGCTATGGATGAAAATTTCCGACTCCTTTTTACGTAAACCAACGGTTACAAATTAGATCTACTTCAATCAGTAAAATCTTCTTTTTCCAAAATAAAAATATTTTTGAAAAAAAAAGAAGTTGATGCTTCGTTGTGTTCCGAAATGAAGGTTATCCTAAACCCTGAAGATGTTCGGAGCTAACGTTAACCACCGGAAGAAACCACCTCATAGAAAGTACGTCATTGGGTTCGAAGTCGATTCCTACGATTCCTAGCTCTCTTTTTTTTTCTTTTTTCTTTTTTTTTTTGTCCCTTGCCCATGTCTATGACATTGACGCCATCTGATTAGTAGAAAAATGTGCGTATGAGAGTGCCCAATAATGTATAACGTACAAAATTGTTATGACATATAACTGTTACATATAGATGTTTAAGATAATTATAGATGTTTGTGAAGGATCTGAGAGCAATGATGACCTTAGAAATGACGGTGATGGTGGTGGTAAGTGATGATGTGGGATGGTGCTTACGTTTATGATTATAAGAAAACATGCTTATGTTATTTGATTGGTGTTGTTTTTTAAAAATAATGTTAGCGTTAGTCCTATCTTCCTCTGCTCTGATGAGTCACGAGGGATGTTGGGATTCCTAGCTCTCAATAATTGGGAACCTAGCCGCCCAGCACTAGTACCCAGGTATAGAGAGTGAAATATCTTGTCAGTTTGTTAGTGTTTGAGCGCGC
>NW_004797939.1:436187-438687 GCF_000002075.1 Aplysia californica | reverse complement strand
GCCTCCAACTGACAGATTTTCAACTGATCCATCTTCAAGTTGAACATGAGTTCTTTAATCATTTGTGAGACGTGCTGACAAAATGAGTTACTTTTCACAATCCACAAATGAAGATATTCGCCAAAAATCGACACTAGGGTCAAATTTGTAGATTTTCTGTTTATGCCATATTTTTTCAATATAACATGATTTTTATCATTTCATACTTCTAAACTGAAAATCCTTCACCAATAAGCGTGATGTATCTATTTCAATAAGACTTGATTCCAAGAAACAACTCATTTTGTCAGCACCCTTCACATTTCATACAAATGCATTGTACAAACTAAACCTATACATTTGACGTGTCTGGGTCAACAGAGTTAAAATCGGAAAAGTAACTCATTTAGTCAGCACCCCTTAACCCCTTCGCTGCCAGGACCAACGCAGTCTGGAACTATTTGGTAGGGGGTTACAGAACAATTCTGGCAGTGAAAGGGTTAATAGGATCTTGTATTGACTCAAAAACTTCACAAGGACTGCCATTGTCAGCAAAATATGATAATATTTCGTTTTAGAATCTGTCCCCGTTGTTTTGTGCACCCCGCATAATTTAACAAAATTTGATCATTATTTGCATAATTTCTGATCATTTTCCAGTATCATTCTTTGTTCAAATTAACAGAATCGCATGATTTCACATTTTTGGGCTCAGTTTGCATAATTTTAGAGTTTTTCTTGTAAAAAACGACGGAGACAGTATAAACCACCCTACCAAAGTCTGAGGTCAAATAAATAGTTACACTTTTCTCCGTTGTGTGCAGAAGGCCAGAGTAAAATTCCTGAGAGGGGAAGTAATTCTGTCCCGAGCATCTCGGTCTGTCTGCTTGGATTCTACTATTTCCTGCTCAAACCTGGTCGGCCCAGACAGGATGTGTCGAAGTACCCTACCTCCAAAATGTCCCGACCTCAATGCTTTCTTGTCCTTTCTCCATTTGTTTAAACATTGAAGAGGGTGACTTCTTCGTAAGCTTTTAGTTTAGTTTTAGTAGAGGTTTTATGGCGCTTGCAACTGCATAAGGTCATAATATGAGCGCCAGAAGATTAGATGTGTTACAAGAGAGTAACAAACATAAAAAGAAGAAGGGGAGATAAGGACGATAGATGTTTGATATAAAAGAAGAAGCAAACCACACCAGAGCACCCTCGAACCACCCACCTTCTTAAGCTTACTCTTTGATATGAAATGTTTTCAATGTTATACCAAATGGAGATAGGACAAGAAAGCACTGAGGTCGAGATGTGGTGTGTCAGTTGGGGACGGGGGGGGGGGGGTAAATATCTACAGTTGCAGCCTCAGAGACCACCCGAGGAGAACAATACAACATAACAACGCAGTAGTTTGTTCCTGGCAAAAAGATATTATAAATCCGCATACAGGAAAAAAAGGCTAAAACAGCACCTGGACATGGATGGCTGGTGCCTCTATAAATAAATCATTGATGGTCTGGTCTGGTCCTCCACGCCTACTTACTTAGACTTACAGTGCGTTCACTTCAAACCCTGGGACGAGCGACAGTCGTTCTAATTATGGCATCGGCCGATCGACCAAATTAATGTACCAAAAATTCTCTTATCCCTCATTTGCGTTCAGACCAAAGCAACGACGACGGCTGAGTGTTAGTCCAGTTGTGTAAGACGGGGTGCCCACTACGGCTGGATCGGACCGATCGCCCGACTCGATCGCCTGAAACTAGAAACAAACACGTTTGTTTTTTAGGTGACCGAGTTGGGAGATCGGCGGCGATCTCCCTCCGAAGTGAGCACCCCGTTTAGGGGTTAGAACGACTGTTGCTTGTCCGAGAGTTTGGTGTGAACGCGCGGTTTGAGACTCCCACGTCTTGAAACGTATGAGGAGAGAATCAGAGATGACCTGGAAGATCAGCTGTCAGCAGCCTTGGGTTAGGATATCACCCTACTTCATGCCCACACTACAGTCAGTTTCCAGATCATCTCTAGTGGTTCCCTAACTCTTTTCCCATCAATTTTGCAATACACAACCTGATCTTTTCTTTTATTCTTTTTTTTTTTTAATATCGGGTTTAGGAGTCGTAGGATTTGGCCGAGCCATCGCATTCTTCTTTTGTATATTTGACGGCACATCTTTGTAGGGATCTTTCTGTTACTTCTTAATTTCTAATGAAGTTTTTCAAGCTACATCGTCTTTGTTCTGTCAAACTGTGACAAATGTGTGACGACTCGGTGGAATCAGGCGTTCGTCAATTTTTGGGCATGTAGAGTTATTGCATGGAATCATCTGGAAGCTTATTCATTTGCCTTGCTTTTAGTTTAATAAATACTCATCTATCATGAATAAAGGTCAAGATATTTGCAATTGAAGGAGATGGGGTTGTCGGGTTTCAAAGTAAAAATTTGAGAGAAAATGATCGACAAAGTTTGGTAACTTCAGTAGCATAAGAGTGTTTGAAAACTAAAAATCTCTCTCTCTCTCTCTCTCTCT
>NW_004797939.1:428954-434384 GCF_000002075.1 Aplysia californica | reverse complement strand
CCACCCTAGTAGATTCTAATGTGTTTTGGCGGAGACAACTACTGTATTTCGAACTAATGAGGGTCGTGGCCAACTCCAATAGTATCCGGTCAAGTTAGCCTCGATGAGTGCACGAATGTCGCCACGGAACCAGCAGCTTCCGAACATTTTTGTGAGGCATCGTGGAGAAATCAGGCGCTTGTCAAAATAATGAAATCGAAGTTACAGGCATTTTTCTGCCAGTTATCAAATATTGTTGTCGTTTTTACTCAACACCTTTTGTTTGCATATAAAAACAAATTCCTATGTGAATTTTACTGAAAAACGTTGATTAAAGGCACAGAATATGTAGATTTTTAGTTTTCAGTCACTCTTATACTACTGAAGTTACCAAACTCTGGCGGCCATTTTCTCTCTAATTTTTCCTTTGAAACCTGACAACCCCACGTCCTTCAATTGCAAATATCTTGACCTTTATTCAAGATAGATGAGTGTTTTTAAAACTAAAAGCAAGGCAAATGAATAAGCTTCCTGATAATACCAATAACTCTACATGCCCAAAAATTAACGAGCACCTGATTCCACCGAGTCGTCACAATTTTAAAAATCACAGAGTAGCTAA
Organism: Aplysia californica; assembly: GCF_000002075.1. Classification (NCBI taxonomy): domain Eukaryota; kingdom Metazoa; phylum Mollusca; class Gastropoda; order Aplysiida; family Aplysiidae; genus Aplysia; species Aplysia californica. Next base: position 433,783 of record NW_004797939.1, on the reverse strand, counting down.
AGGCCTGTCACTGATACCCAATTATAAATAATTCACAGAGAAAAATAATATATTGTTGTCACGATTTAGATCTCTCTTAATTCGCCGTAGGCAGTAGGACAGTCTTGTGTGCCTCAGCGCAGGAGCAGAACCTGATAGGAGCATAGATCGTAATCGTGAGATTGCGAGTTCGGGGGTTCGAGCCTCAGCTCGGTCCGACGTTGTGTCCTTGGGAAAGGCACTTTACACGAACTTCCCACTTGGCTCGGTCCTATCGGAGACGGACGTTAAACTAGGAGGTCCTGCCGCTTAAATAACCTAATAGTGTTGATAGGGGCGTTAAACCTATACCATTTCACCATTTAGGAGTACAGAAGTGGTTCAGAAGAACAGATGGTGCAAGGGAAGCAAAAATATGAGAGGCCTCGTGGTGAAATTAGGCGCTCGTCGAAACAATGAAATCGAAGAAATCGGCGTTTTTCCTAGGTTTGGGCAATTTTTTTCGATATTTTATTTTTATGCATAATACATGTTAGCGCGATACCAATAACTTCACATATGCCCAAAAAATTGACGAACGCCTGATTCCACCGAGTCGTCACAATTTTAAAATCACAGAGTAGCTCAAGACCTGTCACTGATATCCAATCATAAACAATTCACAGAGAAAAATAATATATTGTTGTCACGATTAAGATCTCTCTTAATTCGCCGTAGGCAGTAGGACAGTCTTGTGTGCCTCAGCGCAGGAGCAGAACCTGATAGGAGTACAGAAGTGGTTCAGAAAAACAGATGGTGCAAGGGAAGCAAAAATATGTGAGGCGCTCGTCGAAACAATGAAATCAAAGAAACCGGCGTTTTTCTAGGCGTTGGGCATTTTTTTTTTCGAATTTTCTTTATATGCATATGTTAGCGTGATACCAATAACTCCATATGCCCCAAAATTGACGAGCGCCTGATTTAACAGGTGACACATATGAAGACTACAAGGGAGAAACGACTGAAGTCACAAACTGAAAATCGTGAGGGTATCAATTGTGAACGCTTGTTGACTCATAACTTTACTTCTGTTCAACTGTTGGTTAATTATTGTTGTTAGATTTCCCATTCAACAACACTTAACAATAAACCACCAGTCAATCAAATATTATGAAGTTCTGAGTCCACGAGATTTAAAGGTTGACATCCTCACAAATTTCTAGTTTGTGACTACGGTCGTTTTTCCCCTGTGCTCTTCACATGTTATCTGAATTGTTCAAATCAACATCGATGTTCGTTATAAACGTTCTATAAGTTTGAATCTTCCCAGGAAGTAGAGGTTGTTTCAGAATGTTCTCAGGTCTGCTGTGGTAATAGCATATATGTGAGACGTGCTGACAAAATGAGTTACTTTTCATAATCCACAAATGAAGATATTCGCCAAAAATCGACTCTAGGGTCAAATTTGTAGATTTTCTGTTTATGCCATATTCTTTAAATATAACATGCTTTTTATTATTTCATACTTCTAAACTGTAAAAACTTCACCAATAAGCGTGATGTATCTATTTCAATAAGACTCGATTCCGAGAAACAACTCATTTTGTCAGCATCCTTCACATAATATTGTGAAGCGCTCAGAGTTTGCTGTTGAGCGGGGATTTGGGCTATACAAATGCTATCTATAGCTATTTTGATTAATCTACATGCTATATGTAGTGCTACCATTTCCCATTGTTCTAAAGTGCTTAACGTTCACCATCCCATTGTGCTGCCTACACTTATAGAGGTCACGTGTTCTTTACGAGTTCATGAGAACAATCCAACGTAGTTCTGTAACGTTCTTGGTTTTACTCCGTTCATCAATGATTGAACACGCCATTGCAATCCACGCCAGAACTCCGGGCTTTGTTCAGTCTAGCAGTCTCCACACTTAAAGAATCATCTCTCCACTGGCCCTCACAGCACAAAGGCATGTGGGTGCATAGTCAAAGTTCTCCGTCGTACCAAAGAGTCTACATAACAAGAGGGGCCACTTCTCTCTTTGAGCCAATTAAACAAAGTGTCCTCAAAATTCGGTGGCGCCCTCTTCGCAAATGTGCACCCTTTGCGAACAGAGTTACCCTACTTGAGTTTTAAAAAATTAAAGTGAAACTAGCAAGATTTTGAATAAATTTCGGAAGAACGCTTTTTTTTAATGGTTACGCTGACAAAAAAAAAAAATTTCTTCCGGAGGAAAGGGTGATTGTTTTCTTCGTTTAATTTGATTTTAGAACGAAAGGCGAGAGGTCATTAAAATTTTTAAAAACCTAAAACTCCACACTGAACGGACCCGAACTGCTGATGAACAGCAGTCGATCTGCGCACGCAAGGAGGTGCTATTCCTATTCTTCTTCTGGAAAAACGAAAGAGAGCTTCAAAACAGACTGCAGCACCATCTGAAGCAAAGAGCGAACTTCCGGCGGACACTTTTTTGGCTGAGTGGCCCATCTTGTTATGTACTATCTTTGGTCGTACACGGCTACTCAGTGTTCCACACAGAAGATTGTTTTCTCAACTACAATGACACATGCGCAGTTGTATTAATTAGTTTCTTCACAATTCAACTTATGGATACGCCTACTGTAAATATTGAATCCGCCCTATTCATTAGAAAGAGCAGTGATTTAACATAATCTGAAAAGGTATCTAAGATAAGTTTTATATTGCCTATAGTGCACAATGGCACTACTCAAAATTTGGTTCTAATCAAACAAATAGTTGCTGAGAAATCATGCTTCAAAAGTGTTCACGATAAGTTGAATGCACTTTAACTTTGAGCACTCTCTTCCTGTATTAAATTCTCTCTTCCTGAAAGAACCTCTGTATGTCTGTATGTGTCTGTGTTTGTGTTTATCACAGGTCAGTGACGAGGAAGCCGCCAGGTGGTGGAGTCGATGCGGCGTCTGCAAACCTCACCACAGTACCCACGGTTTGAGGAGCACCCACGTTAATTACGCTCTGGCCAGAGGACACGGACGCGTCGTCGGGAGACTTTGGATCTTCTCGGCCGTTTCCGTCCCTCTCCGCCTCCGTTGCAGCACAAGGCAGGACGGCAGCTGCTGATGATGACGTCATCGCGACTTGCGACGTGGAGGCGGGGAGTGTCATGGCGGTGGCGGCGTTAGCGATGACTAGCGAGTTGTCTCTGGTGGTTGAGGTTGTGGGTGAAGCAGCAGCGGGGTGTGCTGTTGTTGTTGGTGTTGCTGTTGTCGTTGTTGTTGTTGCTGCTGCAGCGATGGTGGTGGCGTTCGTGGTGGTGGTGGTGGTGGTGGTGGAGACAGACGGTGAGACAGCTGATGTGGCGAAGGAGCTGTTGACCACGAAGGGGAGTGTACTCCGCGGTTGTTTGGCCGGGTACCTGGGGACGCTCGTGCCGTTGTCTGGTCGTGCAGAGTTGCTTACTACAGCGGTGGAAGAGGGAGGTAACTGCGCGGGGTTTTTATTCGCACCATCTTTACTTTTGTTCGGTTGTCGAGATAATGCTGACGCGTACGTGGATGGGTTCATATCCACAGGCGGCAGAGATTCGCGTTTCCCTTTGGAAGAATTCAGAGCGGCGTTGAAGGATAAAGATTTCTTCGACTGTGCGGCTGAATTATTGAGCACGCGTACAGGAGAGTTTGCCGGGCTGTCGTCGGAGGTATTTCCTTTGTCTCCTCTCGGGAGGAGGCTGGAGCTACTGTCATAACTCTGTGTGTCACTCATCACCACAGCCTGATCAGCCTCGCGCGAGCTATAACTTTCGGGTATTCCCGGTTTCGACAGGTCTTTCTCCGGCGCGTTTTTAGATTGCGCGTGTTTTGCCGCGCCCTTTTGGCCCGACTTTTTGTCTTTTGATGCCGAGGATCTGGCAAACAGAGTACGTTTCGCGGGTTTTGGGAAGCCTTTCCCTGAATTTTTGCCGCCGCCGCTTTCTGCAGCAGATTCCGCGCTCGTGTGGTGGGATTTCCCGATCTTGTAGTCTATGGCCGGCACGGAAATATCCCCGCTCGTCGAGCTACGAGTTATGCTGATCTGTGGGATCCTCACTCTCGATTTGGAGCCAGATTTCTCTTTCTTCTTGTGATCTCTCTGGTCAGACGATCGGCCCGTGGACAAACACGACGCGCAGCTGTCGTCTGCTGTCTCGCTGCTGGTGTGAGAACGAGGCGGCGCCGAGGTCCGATCTAACTTTTGTTGTTTTGTAGATCGGGGGTTGACGTGTGGGCCTGCTGTTTCGTTCACGACCTGAAATTTGACCGAATGTTCGGAATTTTTGGACGGGAAGACAGCAGCTCTGTCGGGAGACTGCAGACAGCCGTCACTGTCGTTGTCCATGTCGTTGGAAGACCACATGACGTGACGGTCTTTGCCTCTCTCGGATGTGGACACCGCCGGGGTCACTCGCTCTGACCCATAACCTTTGACCGCGTTAGCGTTCCTGTCCTTTTGTAAGAACGGCGTGGCCTGGTTGTAAGCTTCTTCCCTTTCGTTGAAACCGTCAGCAGACGTGTAGGGCGGGGAGTACAGCGAGTGACGGCCATACTCTTCGTCCGAGAAGCATCCGTCGTCTGCTAAGTCGCTCGGCCGGAACTGAACATAACTCTCCCCGTCCGTCCCCAGACGATAGTCGTCCTCTCCGTTCAGATGACCCTCTAGAGCGTTCGCCGTGACCTGGCACATGTGGCCTTGACCCAGATTTTCATGCGAGCCCCGCCGGAAGTGCGTGGGGTGACCGCCGGCGTGCGCATGCGTGACTCTGTCGTACGGGTGTAGGCTGTGCTGGCTGGCTCTCCTCGTCTGAGGGTCGTCCGGGTACCCGTGAAGCTCGTGGTCGTCAGAGTCCCTGA
>NW_004797939.1:426076-427293 GCF_000002075.1 Aplysia californica | reverse complement strand
GAGGGGGGGGAGATGAGTTCTTCCGAAGAGGCTTTCTCCGTTTCAAAAACCTCTCGTTCAACAGACATTTTTTCGACAGGGGCCGAAGTGCTTTGAAGGTCACAGAAACTTTTGTTTTGTTCATAGTTGCCGAGAAGAGTACGCCGCAAAATGATTTGTGGGTGTTTTATATTTCCAATCACCGAAAAACCTTCGCGGGACTGTCTGTTTTTTGCTGATACTGCCTACATGCACTTCACGTTAGAAAGAAAGGCCTCATGGAAACAATTAAGACGATTTAGGACGCTGGCTGCTACGATCCTGTTTGTTAGGGCCAAGATGGGCTAAGTGGGATGAACTATCACAGAACACAAATGGCTACCTCCGAATTACAAAGTTTTATCTACCCACTCCCAAGTTTTGAGAATGTTGAATTGAAAATGTTTTAGTTTGACTAAATGTGAAGCTTTTTTGAATGAATTTCTTTGAATATCTTTATAACAACTCGGAATTATCTTACAATTTTGATAGAGCAGATGGATCATTTGGCTTCAGAACTCTTGGTCTTTGTAACTCAAAACGGCCGAAAATGGCAGATAGAACTTTGCAAGATGGAGGTACAACACGATTTTTAAAAACACTCTGTGGGAATCTTAACAGTATACAGAAACGAAGGATATAAATTCTACTAGGACGTATGGAAGTAACAAGACTCGCTGACACACAGAGAACAGCATAACGTCGGCAGCTGTGCAAACATACAACGCTCAGGAAGCAAAATCTTTCAGGAGTGAGATTTTTTTAAAAATAAGTTAATTCTTTTAACAATTGTGTCTACATTATATATATTTTTCTCGTTTTTCTTTCAACGTTAATAAGTTGAATTTCGTCATAATAATTTCTCTAGTTCGTCTTGCAACTAGCATAACAGATGGGAAACTGCATTTCTTTTTTCTTTTTTTTTTCTTTTTTCTTTTTTTTCTTCTTTTTTTTCTTTTTTAATCAAAACTTTCGAACAGCTGCATGGTTGTCGATGTCATACTGACGAATTATATAGCCATGCTTCTATTGTGATGCTCAGGGTAGTTTCATATGATTGATTAGCGTGAAGAACAGACACACAAACAAACACAACGCAGACAGACTCATTAACATATATATATTGTCATATATCTATTATTTATTTGTGGTGGCCGAATGTTGCTATTCAAAAGGCTTTTTAATGGCTGCATCGATCG
>NW_004797939.1:422836-424055 GCF_000002075.1 Aplysia californica | reverse complement strand
TTAAACAAAGGTTTTCAGTAAAATTCACATGGAAATGTATTTTCATACAAACATAAAAGATGTTTAGCCAAAAAACAAAATTTCGATAAAAATTGCCAAACTTGTGAAAATATGCCTTTTTCTCCGATTTCATCATTTTGACGAGCGCCTGGTTTAACCCCGATGCCTCACAAATAGAGTTTTACGTCACTTGAAACACCTTTAGGTCACATACGTGCTGAAGATGAGAGGTGCTACAAGAGAGTAACAAAGCGGGTGGTTGGAGGGTGCTCTGGTGTGGTTTGCTCCTTCTGTCCTATCAACCATCTGTCGTCCTTATCTCCCCTCCTTCTTTTTTGTGTTTATTACTCTCTTGTAACACCTCTAATCTTCGGCACTTCTATGACCTTATCGTGTTGCAAGTGCCGTAAAACTTTTACATGAACTAAGAGTAACAAACACAAAAAAGAAGGAGGAGAGATCAGGATGATAGATGTTTGATAGGAAAGAAGATATGTGTTTAATGGGAAGGAAGGAGCAAACTACACCAAAGCACCCGCCAGCCACCCACATGAACCGTTAGTCAACTTTGCCTTTAGTTTTAGTGAGTAAAGAGTAAAGGCGGAAAACGGGCATTGTCACAAATTGAAAACTCGTGAGGGAATCAATAATTGTAAACACTTGTTGACTCATAACTGTATTTCTGTACAGCTGTTGCTTGATTATTGTTGTAGATTTCCCATTCAACAACACTGAACAATAAACTACCAGTCAAACAAATATAAAGTTATGAGTCACAAGCTTTTAAAATTGACACCATCACAATGTCCAGCTTGTGACTATGCCCCTTTTTCCCCCTGTGCGCTTCAAGTGTTTTACGGCACTTGCAGAACCTTTAGGTCAAATCATTTGTTGTTTTTTTTTAAATTAAAGAGAAGCACATCGACACAATAATAACTGTCATTTGTTGCTGGGAAAAAGGTAAGATAGACAGACAGAAACAACAGAGGGGAAAATAAAGAAGTAGGACCTACCAGTGGCGCCCTTCAATCTTCCACTAAGTCATACCTGTGCTGAGCTAGATTAGCTGAGTTACTAGAGAGTAACAAATACAAAAAACGATGGAGGAGAGATCAGAAGGATAGATGTTTGATAGGAATAAAGGAGCAATTATAAACTACACTAGAGCATCCGCCAATCACCTACTGTCATCTTTTCCTCTTTATTTGTTTGTAACCCC
>NW_004797939.1:419691-421564 GCF_000002075.1 Aplysia californica | reverse complement strand
AGAGAGAGAGAGAGAGAGAGAGAGAGAGAAAGAGATAGTTACCTTTAAAAAACTTCTCCAGCTGTATCTCCTCCTCCATCTCCTTCCTCTCTGTCTTGAGATACTTGACGATCATGACAACGAGAGCCAGGCTGTAGAAGGTGAGGACAGCTATGATGTACATGACTGCCCCTAGCTCTGTGTCCTGGTGGTCATCCTTGGTCAGCAGGGCCAGGCTGTTGTTGGCGCCACTGCCGTCCCTGGGGGGAGAGAGAGAGTGATGTTGGTGATGGTGATGGTGATGTTGGTGATGATGATGATGATGATGATGATGATGTTGGTGATGATGATGAGGATGATGATGATGATGATGATGATGATGATGATGATGATGATGATGATGATGTATTAAATTTGAAAAATCTACATGTCTCAACCCTTTTTGTTCCCTGCTATGATGATGATGATAACGATGATGATGATGATGATGATGATGATGATGATGATGATGATGATGATGATGATGATGATGATGATGATGATTTTTATCATTTTCCCGTGTTCCTGATGAAGCCCTCAGGGCGAAAGTGGAACTTTTTCACTGTTATAAATTTTGAAATTCCGCAGTCTACCCCATTACAAAAAAGAAGCTTTTCTTTTTTTTCATCGAACTTTCAACGATATGTGAGGCAGCGTGGTGGATTCAGGCTCTCGTCAATTTTTGGGCACACCGAGTTATTGGTATCATCTTATATTAAAGCTTGTTCACTTGTCTTTATTTGGATGAAAAAATATCCATTTATCTTAAATACAAGTAGATATATTTGAGAATGAAGGAGGTGGGGGTCACCGGTTTTCAGAGGTAAAATTAGTGACAAAATGGTCGCCAAAGATTAGTTTTTTCCTTAGCTTAAGAGCCCGTGGTAACTGAAAATTTACATTTTTTGTGCCTTTAATCAACGTTTTTCAGAAAAATCGATACAGAAACGAGTTTTTAATGGGCATGAAAGGTGTTGAGCCAAAAAAAAAAAAATTGATAAAAATTCACAACCTGCGGAAAGATGCAGGTTTCTTCACTTTGATTATTTTGACGAGAGCCTGATTCCACCACGCTGCCTCACATATGATGATGATGATTTTTTGTTTCCTTAATGGGCCTGGAATCTTCGAGGAAGAGCGAGGCTTTTTTCTTTTAGCTTTTTTTTTTTTTTTTTGGCTCCATTGTCATTGTAAGTGATCATGAAAAAAATCCCTAATTGTAAAATCTATCTCCCCTCCCCCTTTCACTTCCAAATAGTATATCTTTTTACTCCGAGGAACAATCTATCACAAACTACCACATTATCGCATCTGACTCATTACGTCCCAATATTCTGCACCAAACTTGAACACGGCCCAAAAATGAATAATTTATGACAATAGTAGTTCGTCTATCGCTGTCTGACAACGACCTTTATCGTCCAAGGACGAAGAGACGAAGAGAGGTGGCAGAACTGATTAGTTATCCGTACGCCCTGGGGTCATTTTGTTCCCCCGGGGTTGTATTTTTCACATTTTAGAATACTTCTAGTACAAAGATCTCTTTGAAACTTTCAGTATTTCTTTTTAAAAAATCATTTTTGACAGATTGCTATGCAAAACGTAGGGATCAGATTAACGAGTAAATTTCCTCTTGGGAAAGTGGTGGCACAGAGTTCCCCACGTCGTATGGATACGATAGTAAAATACGACGTACGGATAGGGTTAACCTAATTAGTCAGACAACTATCGTTCTTACATTCCCCCCCTCCCTTATTTCTTTTCTTTTCATTTGTTAAAAACATATTGCTCTCTAGTGACGAGTCTAATCTTCGGCAATTACATGAAATAATAATAAAATAATAAATAGCATTTG
>NW_004797939.1:413838-416975 GCF_000002075.1 Aplysia californica | reverse complement strand
ATTGTACACTTAGTGGGTGGTGGTGGGGATAGAAATGAACTTAGGTTTTTTTCTTTCTTTTTTTCGTTTTTTTTTTTTCTTTTTCTTTTTTTTTTGGTAACGTTCATTTATAGTACACGTCTTTTGTGTGTATGTCCAGAATTCACTGCAGAGGTGACACACATCTCAAAAGCACCGTGAGCTTCTGTAGTTCAACAATGGTAAGGCTCTTCACTACAGCACACAGAAAGTGAGTGGTTGGCGGGTGCTCTTGTGTGGTTTGCTTCTTCTTTCCTATCAAAAATCTATCGCACTTATCTCCCCTCCTTCTTTTTTATGCTTGTTACTCTCTTGCAACACCTCTAATCTTCTGGCGTTCATTTGACCTAATGCAGTTGCGAGCGCCGTAAAACCTCTACTAAAACAAACAAAGCACACAGAAAACACAAATTCGATTCCAAAGTGGAGACACCCTCCGGGGCGGTGCCACTGACTGAAGTGTCTTGAGGCCATTTCTCGTTCATGCACAGTAGAATTGTAAAATGGGCTGATTCATCAGTGCCACGCTCATAAATGTGCCTGATCTGCAACAGGGAACTGCTGCTTTTTCTTTCCTAATCCTTACTATTATCTTTTTTTTCCTCTACTTCTTTTGTATATTTGTCACATTCTTGTGACCTGCTATTTCCCGGGTGCCTTGATAGTTGAAGCAGACTTTGCGCTGTTGAAGCTAGAGAGGTGAGCAGAGTAAGTCTGATTCCCTGTAAGGACTTCTCTGTTGAGATCCACCCCTTGGCGCTCATATGACCGTATGAGAGTTGCGAGCGCCGTAAAACCTCTGCTAAAACTTTAAAAAAACATCTCAAAGTCGATGCCCCCCCCCCCCTGGTCGTGTCTCTAGTTCTGTGTCCGGGCTACGTGATATATAGTTGACTGTGTGACGTGATAGATAGCTGACTGTGTAACGTGATAGATAGTTGACCGTGTGACGTGATAGATAGTTGACCGTGTGATATTTGACTGTGTGACGTGATAGATAGTTGACCATGTGACGTGATAGATAGTTGACCGTGTGATATTTGACTGTGTGACGTGATAGATAGTTGACCGTGTGACGTGATAGCTAGTTGACTGTGCGATAGTTGACGCCCGTTTGTTCGTGTCTCTAGTTCTGTGTCCGGGCTACGTGATAGATAGTTGACTGTGTGGCGGCTGGGCTCAGGCGTCGGTGTATATCGTCTGGGTCAGAGGCAAGGGCCCGGGGTAGACAGGCAGTCATCACGTGACCTCCATTCTAACAAACAACAACCGCCACCACCAGAAGCAACATCCGCGATCGATAAATAAACGAAGACAACAACAACAATTTCTTGTCTTAAAGCCACGTTTGATGTGAGTTTTATACTTAAACGATTGTTAAACAGACATTAATAACAAACGAGGATTTTCTGCTTGGCTGTTCAAAGTTATTCGGGTAAACGTCTTACGAAATTTCTCATTGAGCTGCGCTGCTCGCGGACACAAAGGACCGAATACGATATTCTCTGCGATGATTTTTGGCCTTTTGAGCGTAAACATGATTCTATCAAACATAGCATCAAAACTGAAACTCTTTCTTTACGATTCTCAGCTCTTCTCATACAACCCCTTCAGGCATTTGCGTCTATGCTCTACACGGCACTTACACGTTTGTTCATAATGACTCCTCTAATTCCTAAAGGGAATAACTTCAAATGTGAGGCAGCGTGGATGAATCAGGCTCTCGTCAAAATTATCAAAGTGAAGAAATTTGCTTTTTTCTTTTGGTTTGTGAATTTGTATCAAATTTTTGTTTTGGGGCTCAACACCTTTTATCACCATTCAAGAAGTCAGTTCTGTGTGGGTTTTTCTTTAAAAAGTTGATTAAAAAATGTAAATTTTCAGTTACTACGGACTCTTAGGCTAAGGAAATAAGCAATCTTTTGCGGCCATTTTCTCACTAATTTTACCTCTGAAAACAGGTAACCCTCACCCCCTTCATTCGCAAATATCTCGACTTGTATTCAAGATAAACGGATATTTTTTTTCACCCAAATGAAGACAAGTGAACAAGCTTTAAGATGATACCAATAACTGTACATGCCCAAAAATTGACGAGAGCCTGATTCCACCACGCTGCCTCACAAATGTTACGAGCTGAAATTTCTTTTATGACAATGAAGCGACGGAGGGTTTATCTGACGTAAATGTTGTTTTGTTTGTTTTTTTATTCCAAAACCAGTGCCACTAGCGATTTGCTTAGCCAATCAAATCCTGATCTTAAAAAGAAAGACACGTGTAATCTTGTCTTAAACAAATCAATGCGAACAAAAGGTTAAGCGATTTAACGAATCGATATTTAGGCCATAATGGCCTATCTTTTTTAATGGTTTAGGAGGTTGGATGATGTCAGTCTCCACTCTCCATTGCAGGGGCCACATATTCGTGGCTCGCAGGTCTATTGAGGCTCACCGGACGATGTTAGATCGCTTTTAAGCACAGGGCGGCTATCCCGAAAAAAGCTGTTTTGAGAAAATCGAAGGTAAAGTATTTGCCCCTTGATCAGTTTCTTTAAAAGACAAGGCGAGTTTTCTCTATAACCAAACAAATATACACACCAAAGAAAGCAAACTTCTCATATAGGTAGGGCAATACCCATTTTTTGGTGTAGGTCAAGATTTCTGGAAATTCTCGAAAATTGGGTTAGCCCGCTTGTCCTTAAAAGCGACCATTTTAGCGGTCCCTACTTGATTTAAAACGATACCAGACCATTGAGGAGGGCTTGTTCTAATTAAGGAAGGATGTGAGGCAGGAGAGCCAGGGGAAGACAAAGAGTAATATGGATGGACAACATTAAAACATGGACTGGCCGGGGTATAGCAGAATGTGCAACCGCAGCTCACGACCGTGAAGGATGGAGGGTCATTACACGTCAACCTCTGAGTCAGAGATGAGATCTCCAGATCTACTTGGAATCAAAGTTTACTCTTACTACAGACCTTCCTCAAACCACATGTGGCTGAGCTATGTATGGGTTAGAGGTCGTGTTCCCAGGTCTCTAACAGCCAGGAGTAGGTTGGAAAACAAGTCTATGTTCTGGAGGAAAATACGTTCATGTCCTGAGCAGATATAAATATATA
>NW_004797939.1:412549-413738 GCF_000002075.1 Aplysia californica | reverse complement strand
GGGCCTTCTCTCTGATTCCATCTCTCATCTATCCCGAGGTGGTTCCTGTCTACCGTCATGTTTGTGAGCACTTTCCGAGCAGTTAGATTGAGGATTGCATCAGCGCTCCACTCACCGCTAGATCTAGTCGTATATGGCATGGGAGACAGAGCTAGAGAGGTCTTTGATCTTTTCTAGTAACAGAGAACAAAATAATCACGTAAGGTTCTTTTTCTGACTTCATGAAATAACGTAAGATGTGGCCTTTACTAGTATAAGATGTCATCTTTTGTGGATCGTTTTTTTATATTTGTGGAACGGTCCAAGCTTGTTTTACTACATACAGTAGTTAATGTATAAATAACATCAACAACATACAGTGGCCAAGGCCCACTAGAGTTTTACTACATACAGTAGTTAATGTATAAATAACATCAACAACATACAGTGGTCAAGGCCCACTAGAGTTTTCTTACACTACGTGAAAGATGCACAGTGGAACTTCTATCTGCTTCCATTCAAACAATATAGTTTTCCTAATTTGTTCTTGTTGGTGTCAATTACGTTTTGTGTCTCTTTTGTTGGTTCATGTGAGTGTTGAGGGGGGGGGATGGGGGTTGGTTGTTTATATTCCAAATCCAACCACCCCTCCCCCTCCAAAAAAAACCAATAACCTGCCGCTCCCAGACAGAGAGCAGGGAGAATGTCGTCTGTACAATTTTGTCGAGTGTACATTTTTGTCTATATATTTGTCGTTTGTTCATTTTTGTTGTCTGTACATTTTTGTCTACAAATTTGTCGTCTGTACATTTTTGTCTACATTTTTGTCGGGTGTACATTTTTGTCTTGTCTGTACATTTTTGTCTACAAATTTGTCGTTTGTTCATTTTTGTCGTGTGCACATTTTTATGTACATTTTTGTCGTGTGTGTGATGACCCCTGTGACCTGTGCGTGGGAACGCTCGGGGATTGAGCCCGACCACAACGAGACACCAACAAGAACTATAAGTCTTACATCAGGGTTTTAGATCACAGGTTCCACGTACACCCCCCACCACCACCACCCCCACAACAACCTGCCGTTCCCAGACAGAGGGCTAGAAGAATGTCGTCTGGACATTTTTGTCGTCTGCACACTTCCATCAGGGTTTTATAGCACAGGTCCCGCGTGCTCCAAGCGCTATCTCGGGCCGTGATGAAGCACCCCCCC
>NW_004797939.1:410407-412449 GCF_000002075.1 Aplysia californica | reverse complement strand
TAAAATTAATTGTTGTTGAACTTTCAAAACGAGAAAGAAAAGAAAAAGAAAAAAAATGTCCAACAAATTACTTACTTGCATTCTTCAACCACAGCAACTACAGCACTTTCTGATGACGTCATTCTGCCGACAGGACACCGACGCCGCCTTCACCTCTATAACAACAACAACAACAATAATGATAATAATTATTATGGAAGACAGAATAATAATTATTCCTCTCAAAGCAAATGCTTGAAGCGTGTCCTTCATTCACAGCGCGGTGACCTTGAGCGCCGCCCACGACTTGGTGGATTGGTGGCCACCACAGCTTGCCAGATCACATGTCATCACGTGACTACTTCCTGACAGACAGATGGCCTCCAGGTCCCAGGCACGGCACATTACAACAGGACCGACGGCGTCCTCACCAAGGACATCAACGGGGAGTTCCCGGGAACTGTCAACATCATTTGCCTGGAAAAGAAAAGAAAAGAATCAGAGTTATTGATTTAGGCTCAATTCTTCTCCATGGGTGGTTGGTTGAAATCGTCGTCGTCACTGATTGGGTGTCAGATAATCTCGCTTGAATTATTAAATTAGAAAGGAACTACAGTTATCATTTTTTGTGCCGATGACATCTCATTTTTTTTTTTTTAAATTTTGGGGGGGTGCTTTTAATAGTAGTTTCTGTTGGTATTAAAATCATTCTATTTGGATTCAGAAGCATTTTCAAAAACTTCGTGTCATTTGGCATTGCATGTCACTCTCTTGCATCCTCTCTTATTACTGATGGTTCATTCTAACAACCCGGATCTTCTATTAAATTATGTCTTTCGCCGAATAAAGGACGGCATTCGAGCCAATGGGAGGGGAGTCATGAAGACAAACCAAGTTCAAGAATACCTCGTTAGGGATTTTAATCAGGGACATAAGCTCCATAGTCTAGAATGGAAAACCTTTGCGATTTTGCAAATATTTAACCCTATCCGTATGCCCTGGGTTCATTTTTTACCCCCGTGGTTGTATTCTTCACATTTCAGAATACTTGTGGTGCGAAGATCTCTTTAAAACGTTTAGTATTTCTCAAAAAAGCATCTTGACAGACTGCTATGCGAAGCGTACGGATCGGATTAACGAGTAAATGTCCTCTTTGGAAAGTGGTGGCACAGAGTTCCCCACGTCGTATGGATACGATAGTAAAACACGACGTACGGATAGGGTTAAGTGGTGGCGCAGAGTTCCCGACGTCGTATGGATACGATAGTAAAACACGACATACGGATAGGGTTAAAATGTATTGTTACAAAGGGTTATCAGGGTTACATTCTTGATCTCACTGTACTTTCCAGAGGGAGGGGGGTGCTCTGTTACCCCCAGTTGGTATCACGCTAGACTACGGAAAGGATGGCCCTTGTTCAAATCTCCTTCATCTTTATCTTTATTATTGGTTTATATAGTCACTTTTAAGCACAAATGGGCTATCCCAAAAAAATATAACAGTATTACGTGAGCCAGCTGTTAAAATATACCTAGCCCACAATAGGTCACTTTTTTTAGCACAAGTGCAGTTTTGAGAAAATCAAAGGTAAAGTTTTTGCCCCTTGTTCAGTTTCTTTTAAAAGACAAGGAGAGTTTTCTCTATAACCAAACAAATATACACACCAATGAAACTCTAGAAACCTCTGAAATTTGGGTTAGCCCGCTTGTCCTTACGCGACCTTATGTTACTCTTTCTAGTAACACCTCTCATCTTCGACCTAATTGTGTTGCAAGTGCCATAAAACACCTACTAAAACAGCAAACAAACAAAAACAAACAACAACCCTAACCCCCTTCTAATAACAGAAAACGTTATTGCTTTCTTGTACGTTAAGCTTAAGCCACGGAAATTTGGGTGTTGTATTTCCCGATCTGCATCGATCAAAGAAACTTAAAACGCACGCGAAGAATGAAGGTCGCGGATCACCCTGGGTCCAA
This sequence comes from Aplysia californica, assembly GCF_000002075.1. Taxonomy (NCBI): domain Eukaryota; kingdom Metazoa; phylum Mollusca; class Gastropoda; order Aplysiida; family Aplysiidae; genus Aplysia; species Aplysia californica. The sequence continues at coordinate 410,490 of NW_004797939.1, read as the reverse complement.
GCCCCTCTCTGGGGTTATTTACTGTGAATCTCTGATGTCATGTACTGTGAATCTCTGTATGTATGTATAGTATAAGGTTTTAC
>NW_004797939.1:409121-410216 GCF_000002075.1 Aplysia californica | reverse complement strand
CGTATGGATACGATAGTAAAACACGACGTACGGATAGGGTTAAGTGGTGGCACAGAGTTCCACACGTCATATGGATACGATAGTAAAACACGACGTACGGTTAAGCGCTCAAAGCATGTAGCAGGATTGTAAGTTTGTAATGTTTATTTCCACACCCTACTTCACAGCGGAAATGCCACTCCCCTTTCTACAGCTGTACGGTTATAAATGATTCGTTTTTGAGACATTTTTTTGGTTTTGAACTGACAAGTGCTCTTTGAACCACGAAACTAGTGGGTGGTTGGAGGGCGCCACAGGTAGGTCCGAATCTGAGTGGGTAGTTGGCGGGTGCTCTGGTGTTGGTTTGCTCCTTCTTTCCTATCAAACATCTGTTGTCCTTATCTCCCCTCCTTCTTTCCTATCAAACATCTGTTGTCCTTATCTCCCCTCCTTCTTTCCTATCAAACATCTGTTGTCCTGATCTCCCCTCCTATTTTATGTTTGTTACTTTCTTGTAACACCTCTAATCTTCGGGACTTATATGACCTTATTGTTTTGCAAGTGCCGTAAAACTCTTACAAAAACAAGACTGCTCAGTTGAGAGTTTGAGCCAAGGCCGGGCATGATACTGAGTAAATAAAACTCTCCGCCCGACCTGGTCCTAAAGGAGGGTCCAACAAGCGCGCGGAGAGGCCGAACCATGTAATGACCGATGTTTACACCCATCTCTCCGGGAAGACATCCCAGACCTGAAGTACCCCCCACCATTTATCCCCCCTACAACAATATTTGTGCCCCATGAAGCCCCAGTCGTTGGGTGGGGTACACTCAGAGATTATTGCAGGCAAGGAAAATAACCACCGGCTCGGTCGCCATTGTCTCCCCCTCTAGGAGATTCCCTCCCTTTACCACGTCCATAAATCTGGGGGCTGTGGACATCTTCGACTGGACGCTCCATTCTGGGTCGTTGGGTTTTTGTTACTTTTTGTTTGGGTTTTTTTGGTCAGATTGTGCGTATTTGATCAAACCTGGACACCGATAAACTGTTAATACTCGCTGATTTTTGTTCTTGTAGCTTTTGCTTTTTTTTTGGGGGGGCGGTTGTTTTTTTTTTTT
>NW_004797939.1:405192-406277 GCF_000002075.1 Aplysia californica | reverse complement strand
TAGATCTATATAATTGTAAGCAACTGCGTCAAGCAGAGAATGAGATGTTCACATCACTTCCTCGCTTCTCACACACATTTTGTGTACGCATACAGCCTACGTCACAACTCACCAATGACACTTTTTTGCAACAAAACTTGTTATTACAAGAAATAATACGGTGAGCACCTTTTTGCACTAAAGGTTCTCCAAACATGCGCTCAGTAAACATCATGGAGGGTCTGGAACAACAAATAATGACCGACTTGATTTTCAAACTGATCTAGCTCCAGCTGTAAGCTTTTTGAAATCTGTGGAAACCACCCACTGGAATTTGTAATAAGTAGTTACTCTGGGATTTTCTACAGTACAGCAGACATGTGTTTACACAAATATTGATCTGCTGAGACAAAGTGATACAAGTCATTGTTACAAGCCATTGTTACAAGTCATTGTGCAAAAGCTGGAGAGTCTGTGTTCAATGGTATAGGAAATATTTGATGCTAAGTTGCACCACGAATGTTTCCCGGTGTTAGATTTGCAGATCTCCGCATGAATACATGACTGTCCAGGTGAAGACATTATGATAGAAACTGTCTTTGGTGTCTTGACCCTAGTCTCTCTCCCCCACTCTGTGCTGTTGAGGCTAGAGAGGTGAGCAGAGTAAGTCTGATCCCCCACTTTGTGCTGTTGAGGCTAGAGAGGTGAGCAGAGTAAGTCTGATTCCCCGTTTGGACTTCTCTGTTGACATCCACTCCTTGGCGCTCATATGACCTTATGCAGTTGTGAGCGCCGTAAAACCTCTACACTACTGAAACTAAACAGCGTCTCTCTCCCTTCTACTCCCGTCCATTGTTGCTTTCGCCTCTGCTACGTCGGCCGAGAGTTGGAAAAGTGTCCACGTGACTTGCTTGTGATTCCCTTCCTCTCTGACTCCTGACCTAGTCTCGGCCAGTTGGGAGGATAACTGGGGGAGATGTCTCAGTCGACAGTTTCTGATTGGATGACTCTGTGGGCTGACAGGTTCGCCACACTGTGCGACACTTTTGGCCTCACTCGCCTGACCTGGGATAGCTTATGGCTGGATCAAAGACCACAGGAGGATT
>NW_004797939.1:403588-404879 GCF_000002075.1 Aplysia californica | reverse complement strand
GGGGGGTTGAGAAGCCAAAAATACCCAAACGTTTTTCCCGCCGTTAACTGTCGGATTCTATCTGAGAGTCAAGTCATGTGGACAGTTCTGTCATGGATGCTGCTATTGGATTTGGGATTCACTTCTGGAGATTTACGAATGTAAACGGAGGAAGATAGTAAAATGTTTTGTAGTTTTGTTGAAGATTTAGCAAATAATATATTCAATAAGGATATCGAACTTGTTCTTTACGCTGGTCAGAGAAAGTAGGCTGTAATGTTTCAGGAAACGCAGCTGGTTATTATTTTGCCTGAATATTTTTTGGGGCAACAAATTTGTCAGGCCCATAGTTGTAGGGTGCCAGTAGTGGGCCATCCTTCAGTTCTTTCCTTCTGTAGTTTTTGTCGAGTTTAGCTTTAAATAGGGTTTTACAGCACTTGCAACACAATAAGGTCATATGAATGTCGAAGATTTGAGATGATATAAGAGATCAGCGAACACAAAAAGAAGGAGGAGGAGGAGAGATGAGGAGAGATGAGGAGAGATGAGGAGAGATGAGGAGAGTTGAGGAGAGATGAGGAGAGATGAAGAGAGATGAGGAGAGATGAGGACGACAGACGTTTGGTAGGAAAGAAGGAGGAGAGATAAGGACGATAGATGTTTGATAGGAATGAAGGAGGAGAGATGAGGACGATAGATGTTTGATAGGAAAGAAGAAACAAACCACACCGGAGCACCCGCCAACCACCCACAGTTTCTGTCTATCAGTCATACCTGTCACTTGCAGGAGAGAACTTAAGTGTATCTACGTGCTTTTTTTTACTCAAACAAACAAACAAACAAACAAACAAACAAACAAACAAACAAATAAACCAATTTGTCATGGAAGGTATTAGATACCGTATTTGGTCTTCCAGCATGACCCTATCTTCAGACTGTGACGTGTTACATGTCAGTGGCGGTTGCCATGACAACGGTGACGTCAGCGGACAGGTGATGACGTCAGTGAACAGGTGGTGGTCAGAATGGACCAACGTCTCCGCCGTCGTGGGAGAGTTTCCCTCCCAGGAAGTCACCGCCTGTTCCTCCTACCTCTCCTTCTTTTCTTCTTTGTTTCTTCCCATCTGAGATATCTTCACCTACACTACCTGTGGTTAGCATCGGTGCCTGTCGCGCAAAGGCCGTAGGTTCCATCCCCATGTCTGGAGGAAATATTATTGAGTAGATCCAGGTCCGTCAGCTGGAAATCTTGCACAGATCTTCTCTCTCTCTCTCTCTCTCTCTCTCTCTCTCTCTCTCTCTCTCTCTCTCT
>NW_004797939.1:401075-402564 GCF_000002075.1 Aplysia californica | reverse complement strand
GAGAGAGAGAGAGGGGGGGGAGGGAGGGAGAGAGAGCAGATCTGTTCAAGATTTCCAGCTGCCAGAACATCAGTTTACAAGCGAGAGGAGAGATGTTGGAAGCTTTAAATAGGTCCACTTGTTTGTAGTTGTCATGGTGCTGTGTGTGCGTCAGGGGGGAGTTCACGGACACAACAGGACGCTCTGGTATATCGGCAGATGGTCAGTTCTCTGTTGCTTTTTTTGTAGCCAGATTATCTTTTCTCGAATGTTCCAAAATTGTTTCGCTAATTGTGCTTTATGAAACCCGAGAGTTCACGTTTTGTCCTTGATCCGCCCCGGCGTGTGTGAAGTAACGGAAGGCCGTTTGTCTACCCCTGCACGCAAAGCTCTGTCTGCTCACTACCCAGTTTTGAGAAATTCAACCTATAAATGTTTTTGACTTTCCCAACATGTCAAACTTTTTCCAATCCAATTCTATGAATATGTAGATAACGACTTTGAATAATCTGATGATTTTGATAGAACAGAGAGAACATAACTTGGTCTCTGACCTCGTGGTCTCAAGAACTCACAACAGCCAAAAATGTCAGACAGAACTGTGAACGTCTAAGGTAACCACTGACGTCATCTGTGTCAAGGAAGGTCATGTTTCCGCCCAGGTCAGGGCGTGGGGTCAGTCAGTGCACTGGTGAGGTCACACAATGTCCAGCCACCTCAGGGGGGTCAAAGTGAAGGACCGCCACGTTGTCTGTTTAAGTGAAAATCACACAATTAATTGTCCTGTCTCTTGGATTTGAAAAATGGGGTTACAGTAGAAAAAACAATGACCTATTTGTATTATGCATGCTGCTGTTGTGTAAAGCTTCCATAAGATCACATCATAAATCTGATCTATTGTTATTAAAGTATTACTGTTACTGTTATCATTACCATTATTGTGAACGATTTTCAAAATGATATCAATATTATTATTACTGGTGGTCTCCCCACGAGCAACCCCTCCCCCCTTTCCCTATAAACTATTCTGAATGAAATAGACTTAATGTAACATAAAAGACCGACATACAGACAGACAGACAGACACACACACACACACTCTCACACACACACACACACACACACACACACACACACACACACAGGAAGGAAGAGCGAACAAACAGATCCCGAAGTGCGGGATGAGACAGAGAAAACAGAAAAGGCCGAGCATTGAGCATACCGATCTATATACCCCGTCGTTCCCCGCACGTGCATGCATGCACTCACCCGACAGCGCGCACTCACGGTGGAGTCTTGGGTGAAGCAATGATAGCAAACATCCCCGGATATGCCCCCCCCCCCTCCTACGTCTCTTGTTAGATAATAGCGGAGATTTAATCGGAGAAATGACTGGCGGCAAGATCTGACAAAATGCTCTCTCGCTGGCTCGGGTCGATACAATGTATACACAAACTCTCACATACACTTGGACAATCGGGGCGCTCTCTTGTTCTCTCTTTTGCGCGCG
>NW_004797939.1:397699-398917 GCF_000002075.1 Aplysia californica | reverse complement strand
CCATACACCACACCACACCACACACACACACACACACATCCCCCAGAAAGGACAGAGGGATCAGACAGTTTGACCACGGCCACCAGAGCCCAGAGATATTGCCGAGGTATCCAGCTTGGCATAGCGGAACTGACGGGGTAGTTTGCATAGACCGCCACAATAGAGCGGCGAGACTGGGGACCTACCATGCCCCGCCTCTTTGATGTTTGCTCAAGTTGTTGTTGTTGCTGCTGTTGTTGTTGTTGTTGTTGCTGTTGTTGTTGCTGTTGTTGCTTTGTTGCTGTTGTTCCTGTTGTTGCTGTTGTTGCTGTTGTTGTTGTTGTTGCTGCTGTTGTTGTGTGACTTTGTTGGCGTCGCCGTGTTAGCTGTTTGCTTGCTATAGATGTTACTGTTGTTGTTACCATACCATAATCATCATACCATACCATACACCACACCATACCACACCATACCACACCATACCACACCATACCATACCATACACCACACCATACCACAACATACCACACCATACCAAACCATACCATACCATACCATACCATACCATACCATACCATACACCACACCACACCATACCACACCATACCACACTACACAATACCACACCATACCACACCACACTACACAATACCACACCATACCACACCACACTACACCATACCTCACCATATCACACCACACCACACCATACCGTAACTTTGGTTAGTAAAGTGTGTCAAACCTACTTAGAAATGTAGGAAACTGCCAGTTGTTCTGTTGATCCTGCAGTGTTAGTAAAAGATCGTTTCCTGCTCTCCTCGACTGTAGCGGAACTTGTGGCAGTGACGACCATCCTATCTCACAATGTGTTATGACGCGGTGGAATCAGGCGCTCGTCAATTTTTGAGTACATAGAGTGATAGGTATCATCTTAAAGGTTGTTTATTTGCCTTGCTTGTAATGGAAAAAAATATCCACTATCTTGAATAGAAGTCGAGATATTTGCGATGGAAGGAGGAGGGGTTTCCTGGCTTCAGAAGTAGAATACGCGAAAAAATGGCCGCCAAAGTTTGGTGACTTCCATTGCTCAAGAGTCCTTGGAAACTGGAACTTTACATTTTTTGTGCCTTAAATCCACGTTTTTCCATAAAACCCACACAAAAGGGTGATTTTGAATAGACATGCAATGTGTCAGGCCAAAAAACAAAAATGCGGAAAAATATTTTAAACTGGCCGAAA
>NW_004797939.1:395238-396738 GCF_000002075.1 Aplysia californica | reverse complement strand
GGGGGAGAGGGGAATATCTCGCCTCCTCTTTTCCTATCGTCCTTATCTTTACTCTTTCTTCTCATTCTTCTCAATCAAACATCTATCGTCCGTACCTCCCCTCCGGAGGTTACAGGTGTTACTAGAGTGTAACAGACATGGAAAGAGTTGTGAGATAGGACAATAGATGGTCGATAAGAAAGAAGGATCCAACCACCAAATGAGGTAGTGCTTGATGAAGCCCACATGTGACGCTCACTGTTAGAAACAATCAGGAAACGACAAATGCAGTTTTTGGGACACCTGAATAGACATAAGGGTCTTGAACATCTAGCTCTCACTGGCAAAATTGAAGGCAAACGAGGCAGGGGAAGGCCCAGAACAACCTACTTATGGAACCTAAACAAATGGGTATCGGGGAAAGATCAGGGAAACGTAGCTTTTTTAAGAGCATCCAAGCAAAGGAATGAATAGAGAACCATGATCGCCGATGACTGTCACAGATCTGGCACTGGATAATGAGAGACTCAAACTCAGGTGTTGGTATGCAACCACGGAGCAGCAAACCCCTCTATGACGGGCGACAGTTGAGCTCGGCTCACAAGTTACATGTCGTCTTCTTTTGTCCGGAGTGTGGTGTTCTTGTGTTGGCTCATTAAGGTTTACTTCAATTAAAACCAACACACAGTTCAAAGATGTGGTTAATCTATTCTATATTTGGCAATTTGGAAACACATGTGTCACCTTTCCCATAAAACTACGACAACTACAGAGTTGAAAGTTGGCGGCAAGTACCTGCGAAAAGATAGATAGGTCCCCATGACGGAGCCCGATTTTTTAGTTATTTATTTCCTGAATTTAGACAAAAATATTTGACAAAAAGTTTCCGTCCTTGTTTGGCCTTTGCGATTTTTCCACTGAGAAACGAAACAAATCTGCGTAGCTGTCCTTCTCAGCGGAAGTGTCGGAAGTTACATTTCGCGAGGCGCACTTTGTTTTGAGAGTATAGATCAAGACCTTATTTTTGCAACTCTCAAAATGTATTGCTCCATTCCAGTAGAGTGTAAATCTAGATTGCCAATGACTTTCAGTTGATGTTAATGCACCGATCATTCCTTTCATCGAAAGGGGGCCCAGCTAGTCCACTGCAATAAGACACACACTCAAGTTTCCACGTCCTTCTACCCCGGGTGTCTACGATACGACTCACTCACACTCGCAGCCTTGGCCTCCACTCTATGCACTCTCCGTTCTTTGTTGGTTGCCTTAAATTTACAAGGGTCATAAAGTTGATGGGTACCAGGAAGCCAGGCGTACGGACAAACAAACAACAACAGACAACCGACACAACACTCAGCTTCCCTTTTCGCGGGTTTTATCTGCACAATATTGAGTAAGTCTTTCTTCTTTTTGAGTGGGAAGTTTCACCAAGATTTTGGACCCGGTGACATCCCGTCAATAGCTGGTATCGATTCTGTGCAGCGAATCCTAGACAGGGGGGAGAGGAGGAGGGGGGAGGGG
>NW_004797939.1:386336-387515 GCF_000002075.1 Aplysia californica | reverse complement strand
ATCATCATCATCATCATCATCATCATCATCATCATCATCATCATCCGGTGTGCGATCATGGAACTCCACTTCACTCTGTCTTGCGTTGCAGCGATGGTGTCTGTTGTTCTTGCTGTTCCCAGCCATGTTGTCAACTTGTCCAGTATCTTTTCCCTCTGTCTGCCTCTGCCTCTCTTTCCTTCAAACTTGCCTGTTATTACAATATTCTCCAATGCTTCTTTCCGCATTGTGTGTCCAATGAAATCTGCCTGTCGCTTTCGTATATTCGTCCTAAGCTGTCGTCTGCAATTTGGTTCAACCAAGACTTTTTCATTTGTTTTTCTAGCTGTCCATGGGATACATAGCATGCGTCTTATGAACCACAACTCTGTCACCTCAATTGTTCTTTCCAGCTGTCTATTGATTGTCCACGCTTCGCACCCGTATAATAGGATTGGCTTGATGTAACTTTTCAATACCCAGAAACATGCCATGGGGTTATCCCAAATGTCCAGTGGCGTATTGGAGCTTGTAGAGAGAGAAAAGGTGAACACTTGAAGGTTTAACTAACCATCACCTCTCTGGGTTTATGTGGCAATAGTAGTTATGTATACACGTGTTCTTCACGGCACAACGAGTGGCTATTCCAAAAGGAGCAATATTATGGTTGAATGTTCAGAAGTTGCCAGGTTTTGCGTTTTATTCAGTTATGGTGGACATTTTAAAAACTGGACATATTTGAAACATGTTGACTGATTTATCTATAATAATTTAACGTCCCGCTGGGTGAATTTTATTTCTTCAAAGTTTTGAGGAAATTTGTCAAATGATGACTGAGTTATTGCCCTTTATATGGGTACTCTTTTGTTTTTTTAGACATTCGGTATTTCTCTTGCCCTTTGGCTGTCTCAATCTGTCATATGTGTATGTGTGTATGTGTGTGTGTGTATGTATGTGTGTGTATGTGTGTATGTGTGTGTGTATGTGTGTGTGTGTGTATGTGTGTGTGTGTATGTGTGTGTATGTGTGTATGTGTGTGTGTATGTGTGTGTGTGTATGTGTGTGTATGTGTGTGTGTATGTGTGTATGTGTGTATGTGTGTATGTGTGTGTGTATGTGTGTATGTGTGTGTATGTGTGTGTGTATGAGTGTGTGTGTATGTGTGTGTGTATGTGTGTATGTGTGTGTGTGTGTGTGTGT
>NW_004797939.1:380436-381645 GCF_000002075.1 Aplysia californica | reverse complement strand
GTGTGTGTGTGTGTGTGTGTGTGTGTGTGTGTGTGTGTGTGTGTGTGTGTGGATTTGTGATTGACTGTGTGTGTGTATATATATATGTGTGTAAGTGTGTGTTTATATGTGTATGTTAATGTGTGGTCGAGGGTTTTAATGTATGTTTTGAGGTCAGTATTTGTTATTTAGTGTGTTCATGTATACATATTTGTAAGTGAGAAAGTATGTTGTCAATGTATGTGCTTGTATGTGTGTTAGTTTGTTTGTCTGTGTGTGTGTTTGTTTTGGCGTTTTTTTAAGCGAGGGTGGTTGGGTGGGCTGTAGTCACTTAATGTGTTCTTGCTTTTCCTTACTGTTGGAAGCAGAACATGTGAAATTGTGAACGAAACATACAAAAGCCAGAGGGGAAAATCCCAAAAGACAAAATCCTTTCTCCCTCTGGGGTTCAAACCTCAAGCTCCGTCGGGTGAACCGATTCCCCGTAGAGCTCTACCGTTGAGAATAAAGACGTACATCTGAGTCTAACGAGTTAATAAGACGAGTGAACACCTCATTTTCCAGCACGCAGATGCTGAACTTTTTCTACTGGCTACCAACACATTATGGTTTCACATTTCTTAACCTAACATGTCCAAATAACTCAAGTTTTTTACGACATCCAAGTAAATAGCGACAATGACGTCACGGGGGAGTAGAACGAGTCAGATACAATGATGTTATACCGGAAGTAGGATGGCGCTCCCAGAGTGCATCTCGGCGACATTATAGAACATGTACCAGACTTCAACTGACAGGGAAAACGTTTCTACGACAAATGTAGATTTGTCTCGGTCAAAAAGAACATGGGGTTGAAATGTAAAAACTTTGCTTTAGGCTTTTTTCTTGCAGCAAAATAAATACCATTGCTGTCTGGGACGGAAAAAGTCTCAAAACATAGACTAGATTGTTGTCTTGGGCAAAAGTCTCCATGGACAGACTCGGTCGTTGACTGGACCAAAGTCTTCATAGATAGACTATGTCGTTGACTGGACCAAAGTCTCCATAGATAGACTCGGTCGTTGACTGGACCAAAGTCTCCATGGACAGACTCGGTCGTTGACTGGACCAAAGTCTTCATAGATAGACTATGTCGTTGACTGGACCAAAGTCTCCATAGATAGACTCGGTCGTTGACTGGACCAAAGTCTCCATGGACAGACTCGGTCGTTGACTGGACCAAAGTCTTCA
>NW_004797939.1:375252-376326 GCF_000002075.1 Aplysia californica | reverse complement strand
ATACACACACACACACACACACAAACACACACACACACATACACACACACACACACACACACACACACACATCCTTCAACACTACAGGACACACAGGGCCCTGAGAAACGTGGCGAACCCCACTGACGCTACAAGAGAAGCTATACGGGCCGACAGATGAACTGAGCAGGACAGCCCAAGATAAGACAAGATAAGACAAGATAAGACAAGATAAGACAAGATAAAACAAGATAAGACAAGATAAGACAAGATAGCTAAGATAATACTTTATTATCCCAGAGGGCAATGTTTCTTGGCTGTACAGGGCGTAAAAACACATGCAGGTATACGTAAACATTTAAATTATATATTACTCTCATCAAACTTCAATATATGAAAAGAGAAGCAAAGCTGACAAAATGTACATATCACATCAGATGCATCGTTCAACCACATGCAGGAATTTAATTACAAGACCTTTGGAGTTATATACATACTCGAACGAGCAATACACACTGATGGTTATTCTAACAATAGCCTTATGCTAGATGGTAAAAAAAAACTTCTTTTATATCTTTCTTTCTTTGTTTTTAGAGGTACATATCTGCCGCTGCGTGATCTGACAATTCGCGTGGAAAGGGGGTGTGATGGGTCGTGCATCTTTTCTATACTTGTGGTGTTGTACATTTCATCAATTCTAGTAATATCATATTCAGATATCTTCTTGGCTTTCTTAATGGGGCTGTCAATTTTTTCTTTATCTCATCTTATCTTATCTTATCTTATACGGGCCGACAGATGAACTGAGCAGGACGGCCCAATATTTATGACAGATATCGGGGACGTTAAGTGTGATGGGCGGCCCAATATAAGACAGATATCGGGGACTTGGAGCGTGATGTGTATCGAGAAGAAGAAGAAAACCACGCCATCATTCATCAGAACATTGTTACCGTCTCTCTTCAGTCTGTCTCCAGATAACCACAGTCTCTATCACAGCAGCTAGCAGAGTTGTTGCACCCAGACTGCTGCCTTCTCGCCTCAGCAAACGTCTGTGGTAACGGGGGTGTGACTGATAGGGGTGGGGGGTGGGGG
>NW_004797939.1:373018-374474 GCF_000002075.1 Aplysia californica | reverse complement strand
TGTGTGTGTGTGTGTGTGTGCCCCAGTGGAGAGGTTCCGGGCCGGGAACTAGATGCCATAAGATGATTGCCTGCTTCCGGGAGAGGATATTGTCTTCTGGTGCTACTGACCTCATTACGTCACGTCCTGGTGGAGAGAGACATTCGAGGAGTGTGTGGTTGGCGGGTGCTCTGGTGTGGTTTGCTTCTTCTTTCCTATCAAACATCTATCGTCTTTATATCCCCTCCTTCTTTTTTGTGTTTGTTACTCTCTTGTAACACCTCTAATCTTCGGCACTTATATGACCAAATTGTGTTGCAAGTGCCGTAAAACTTTTACTAAAACTAAAAAAGACACTTGAGGAACACACCGCAAAAATATTGGTGGGAAGTTTGGGGTGAGCGAGTAATTTGAGATTATGATTGGGGGGGAGGGAGGAGCGGAGTTCTAACTTGGAGGAAAGATGCCCAACGACTTGTTATAATTTTCTTCCAGATGATAAACGACCAGATAAAGACGCAGCCTACTGTTTCTGTTGACCTCATTCCGCCAAGTTCTGACGTCGGCACGTAGGTAGTCTATACCGGAAGCTGAGATGTTTTGTTCCTGAGATGGTGAGAGAGTGGAGAAAAGACGATATCTAGACAAAGATTTGAAATGTGGTCGTTTTTTGTGATGCAGAAATATCGCGGCTATCCTCCGTCTCTGTCAACCTTGTTCCATAAGTTACCGGCTAATGAATATCTGTGTCTGATCTCTGACGGCTGAAAGGTGGGTGGGTGTGTGGGTGTGTGTGGGTGTGAGTGTGTGTGTGAGTGTGTGTGTGGGTGTGTGTGTGGGTGGGTGGTTGGGTGTGTGAGTGTGTGGATGTGTGTGTGGGTGTGTGGGTGTTTGTGGGGGTGTGTAGGTGACTGGTCAAGGGGCATGTTCCCCAATGACTGTCTACTTAAGGAACGCTGACCGTTGTCTGTTAGCCTCCGTCTGTACTTGGTGAGTCACCAAATGCAAAATCTTGGAATATCTTGATATCGGCTCTGAATAATCTTACGATTTTGACAGAGCAGATAGAACATTTGGTTTCATGGTCTCAGCAACTCAAAACGGCCAAAAATGTCAGATAAAACATTTGGTTTCATGGTCTAAGCAACTCAACACGGCCAACAATGTCAGATAGAACATTTGGTTTCATGGTCTCAGTAACTCAACACGGCCAAAAATGTCAGATAAAACATTTGGTTTCATGGTCTCAGCAACTCAACACGGCCAAAAACGTCAGAACGTTGTAATTCTGAGGTAGCGATTAGATGCAGCGGTTGGCATTTGAAAAATCTTAACATGTTGGGAAATTCAAAATCGTTAACGTCAAATTTATCCAAACTAGGTACGGTACTGAGCTGATAGAATTAGGTAATTCTAGGGTACCCAAATGTTAACGTGTGTTTTACACACCAGCTTCTGGCGCTCTTATGACCTTATG
>NW_004797939.1:369688-370994 GCF_000002075.1 Aplysia californica | reverse complement strand
GAGAGAGAGAGTGAGGGGGGGGGATATTTCTCCAATTCTTTGTAGACAGCGCCAGAGATATTCTATTGGCGGGTCTTGGGTGACGTAATATTGTTGTAGACATGTATATGTGTGTTGTTCTGAGTGCTCGCGGGCGTGTATGTGTGTGTGTGTGTGCGTTTGTGTGTCGGTGTGTGTGTGTGTTCTCTCTCTCTCCATCCACGCCAACATTTCTCTATCCAGTCCCAATGTGGACAAAGCTAAGAGGCTCTAGCTACAAGGCCAACAACACATTACTTTCCCGGACTCCGCCGTTTTGGGGGAGTGCTCGTCGGATCCAACATGGCGTCTGACAGTAATGGGAGGTAATGCTAGATCCTCTCTCTGCAACTCGAGATGTGTTCATCCGGGATGTGCGGGGAGCAGAAATCATAACTTCCGTGGTGGATTACCTCCCCTTGATGGCCGCTCTAGTGGCGTGTGGCGTGCGCGTGCTGTGTGAGTGCTGAGTGCTGAGCGCTGAGGTGAGAGCCCACACACAGACAGACAGGCTACTAAGCTCACCATGCAACTCAAGACCCCCCCCCCCTCCACCCCCCACACGCGCACACTGGTCAGGTTACGTTTGTGGTGATGTGAGAAAATGTACGCAGCAGGTCCATACACAAGCGGAGGGTTAGAGAACGTTAGGAGTGCGCCATTGGCTGATATTTATAGTAACAGCCATCTTGTTTACCCCATTCTTCAATTCTTTAGCATACAAAATATAATGAGCATTATCATAACACTTTGCTAAAAGGGGGAAAAAAGCTTTCTTTTTTTACTCCAAATGTTTGGGGGGGTTTTCAAATCAGACAGTGAGACAGTAGGTCTGGAACTTCTTTAGTCTTTTGTCAGAATGAAGAACACTATTTTATGACACAAACAAGATGACTGTTACTATAAATATCGGCCAATGGCGTACTCCTAAACTATCCGCTTGTGGTCCATACTGCCGTGCTCTGACAAAACGCCTTTTTCCTGTTCTGAGATATGGATGATTTTGTGTACTTGTCTGCTCTCTGACGACTTTGAGCACGGAGGGAGATGAGTAGGGAATGTTAACCTTGACATTTAACAGGATTTCACCTCGATTTTGTTCACAAACAAACAAGTAAACAAGGAAATGTGGGTGGTTGGTGAGTGCACTTATGTGGTTTGCTCCTTCTTTCCTATCAAACATCTATCGTCTTGATCTCCCCTCCTTCTTTCCTATCAAACATCTATCGTCTTGATCTCCCCTCCTTCTTTCCTATCAAACATCTATCGTCTTGATCTCCCCTCCTTC
>NW_004797939.1:364163-365444 GCF_000002075.1 Aplysia californica | reverse complement strand
GGTGGGTGTTCTTATTATAGGTATTATTCCTTGGGATATCTGGTCCATTGTCGTGTTGACTGGCTGTGGCAATGACCTTCCTGTCTACCATTCAGCTACAGATGTTGAATTAAAGCTTTTCATGGGATAGAAAAATATCAGTAGCCCAGTAGTTGACCAGTTTCTACCCCTGCAGGGCACTGCCACTGACTGAAGTTGTCTTTAGGCCATTCCCAAAAGGGGGGGGGGCATATTAACATGTTCTTATACACAGCAAACTTGTAAATGGGCTGATGTATCAATGTCATACTCATACTGTGCCGGAATTACAACAGGGAACTGCTGCTTGTTCTTTCCTCATCCTTACTGCCGTCATTTTTCCTCTACTTCTTTGATATGTTTTTCACACTCTTGTGAAGTGCTATTTCTGGGGTGCCTTGATAGTCGAAGCAGACTTTGTGCTGTTGAGGCTAGAGAGGTGAGCAGAGTAAGTCTGATTCCCTGTTAGGACTTCTCTGTTGACATCCACCCCTAGGCGCTCATATGACCTTATGCACTTGCGAGCGCCGTAAAACCTCTATTGAAACAAATAAAATCTTTTCGTGGGCTATCCGAATATAATATCAGTAACCTATGAGAAGCTGACCAGTGTCTGTCTGTAGGTGACTCCACATACCCCTAAAAGCTACGTCATAAAGTTAACAGCCTCAGCCTGGCAACAGATCTTTTTCACGAGGAAGATAGAAGTTTCCTTCGACATAGGTTTCTAGCTTGTTAGTTTGTTTGTTTGATTCATTTCGTTTCGTCATAGTTTTTTTTTTTAATGGGAGTTGGGAAAAGGAGGGGAGGCGGGTGTGGATAGAGAGAAGCCATGAATATACAAAGGAATATTTTTAAGACAGGGATTCGAATACGATCGTGGCCGTGTCTTTATCGTAATTGGTCTGAGAGCAGCTTTGTGCGAGTGGACGACCTGACATCTCCTCTCCACGAGATGTTGTTTTGTCTAATGTCTCGTGTTTTCTCCTCATGATCGGCCATTGTTTTTCTTTTTCAAACCCAATTGAAGAGTTTCTGCTTGTTTTCTATATCTAGGAACAGGTGGTTTTTGCGCTAAAAGGATCGGGGTTTTTGGGGGTTTTTTTTTTAAACGGTAAACGGATTTTGCCTATTTTCTCGTTGAAGGGATGCAGACAGATAGGGAGATAATGTGGGCTCTTTGAGAATGAGAGTCGGGGACATGGGTAATATTGTGTGTGTGTGTGTGTGTGTGTGTGTGTGTGTGTGTGTGTGTGTGTGTGT
>NW_004797939.1:362288-363449 GCF_000002075.1 Aplysia californica | reverse complement strand
TTCTAGATCTAGGTCAGGAGGGTTCATACGCTTCCCTCACGGGACTTCTAGATCTAGGTCAGGAGGGTTCATACGCTTCCCTCACGGGACTTATAGATCTAGGTCAGGAGGGTTCATACGCTTCCCTCACGGGACTTCTAGATCTAGGTCAGGAGGGTTCATACGCTTCCCTCACGGGACTTATAGATCTAGGTCAGGAGGGTTCATACGCTTCCCTCACCAGCAGCTGGAAAGTTATTGTTCCCGATGTATTGATCAACTTGGGTAAACATTGGGAGCTTCATTGGAGGGACAAATAATTCCGACAGGTGAGTGGATTCTGACAGCTTGCCCACAGCATAGCACGTGAGTTGCAAGACGCTTTTCTGTAATAAAGAACACTCAAAAGTGTAGCGACCATTGTGTGTACATAAGCCCGCTCGTACTGTTCCCACATCTCTCAACAAACGAGATGGTTAACCTCTTGGGTGGTGGCTGGCTGATTCGACAGAGACAAATGTGAGGCATCGTGGTAAAATCAGGTGCTCGTCAAAGTAATGAAATCTAAGAAAAGGTGGGTTTTTTCTGTTTGACAGATTTTATGAAATGTTTGTTTTTTTGGCTCAACCCCTTTTTTACCTCTTTATAAATACTTCGATGTGTGGATCTTACTGAAAATCGTAGATTAAAGGAACACACAAAAATGTAAATTTACAGTTTACAAGTAACCTACTCTCAAGCTTTGGGAGTCCCCAAACTTTGGCAGCCATTTTCTCTTTAAATTTACTTCTGAAACCAGGTGACCTCCACATTCTTTACTCCGAAATATATCGACTTCAATTGAAGATTGATGAATGATATTTTATCGTAAGCAAGACAAACGAACAGGCTTTATGATGACACCAATAACTCCATATGCCCCCAAAATTGACGATCGCCTGATTCCACCCCGTGATAACACAAATATTTCCCAGAGATCAAGAATTTTGGTATCCCCAGAAAAGTGTGTCTTTGCACTTGTTGAACCCGTTGACGTAGAAAGGGACGTAAAACCCTCTTTGAACCGCGCGACCTGAGAGGTTTTCCAGGAACAGTCGGCACACACTAAAGTCTTGTTAGTGTCAGCCTGAGTCACTGTGGGGGCTAAGTCCCCGAGTCTTATTGCCACAAGGGGGTGGGGGT
>NW_004797939.1:356847-358209 GCF_000002075.1 Aplysia californica | reverse complement strand
AGAGGGAGAGTGGGAGAGAGGGGGGGACAGAGTGAGGGAGAGAGAGAGGGGGGGAGAGACATGCTAGAGACGTTGAGCAGATGTTGGGGTGCAGGACATCCACCCATTGGCGCTCATATGACCTCATGCAGTTGCGAGCGCCGTAAAACCTCTACTAAAACAAAACAAATATAATTTTAAGTGACTTTTTCTGATGTTTCTGGTTTCACATCTTGCCATTTGGAGCGCCTCTCTATTTGTTTTCCTCTCTGTCCATGATTCTGAGGATTCTCCTGAAACCCCACAACATTCCAGCGCCCCCAGTCTTCTCTCTCTGTGTCTTTGTCTAGAGTCCAGCTCTCGCATCTATACACAAGGGTTGACCACACGTACGCTCTGTGGGTCTTTGTTTTGTGTTCACGGTTATGTTTCTGTTTGAGAGGATAGTAAATGGGTGGTTGGTGGGTGCTCTGGTGCAGTTTGCTTCTTCTTACCTATCAAACGTCTATCGTCCTTATCTTCCCTCCTTCTTTTTGTGTTTGTTGCTCCCTTGTAACACCTCTAATCGTCGGCACTTATATGATCGTATTTTGTTGCAAGTGCCGTAAAACTCCCACTAAAACTTTAATCAACTCACTTTGATCTTGGCCAAAGGGTTTAGAAACAATACTGGCAGGTCCTACTTCTTTACTTCCCCTCTGTTCTTTCTTTCTGTCTCTCCTTCCTACTTTTCACTTGCACTAAATGACCTTACGTCGATGTGCTTCTCTTCACTCAAAGAAGCAAACAAACTAGTTAACTAATAAACAAACAAACAAACAAACACACAAACCAACAAACAAACAAACAAACACACAAACCAACCAACCAACCAACAACCCAACCACCGTACGTCCCATGTTCCAGGTTTCCTGACCACCGAGGACCACGCCGCCATGGGCAACTACGCCATGTTGGACATCACACAAGCCTTGCTCTGGCTCCGGGAGAACATCGCCAGCTTCAACGGAGACCCCCAGAGGGTGACCTTATTTGGGCATGGCACTGGGGCGGCCATCGTCAACCTGTTGTTGCTGTCGCCGTTTATCTCTGGTACGTGAGATGTTTTTGTTTGATTCCATTTGACACTGTCTCTCTGTCTCTGTCTTTTTTCCTGTCTCTCCACTGTCTGTTTAAAAATTTGCCTGTCTTTCTAATGTCATCATCATCCAGTGCCAGATCTGCGACAGACATCGGCGATCATGGTTCTACATTCATTCCTTTGCTCAGATGCTCTAAAAAAGCCATGTTTCCATGATCTTTCCCTGTTACCCATTTGTTTAGGTTCCCCAAGTATGTTGTTCTGGGCCTACCCCTGCCTCGCTTGCCCTCAATTTTGCCAGT
>NW_004797939.1:355434-356747 GCF_000002075.1 Aplysia californica | reverse complement strand
AACAACAACAACAACAGACTTAAGACCGTGCCTTGTAACATGAATTAATTTTCTTTTTTTCTGATAATTTTTCCACAATATGAACTATTATTATGCGACCGGACAAGCCTCACTGTTCATTCATTCCTTCCTTCATTCATTCATTCATTCCTTCCTTCATTCATTCATTCCTTCATTCCTTCATTCCTTCCTTCATTCATTCATTCATTCATTCATTCCTTCATTCCTTCATTCATTCCTTCATTCCTTCATTCATTCATTCATTCATTCATTCCTTCATTCCTTCATTCATTCCTTCATTCCTTCATTCATTCATTCATTCATTCATTCCTTCATTCCTTCATTCCTTCATTCCTTCATTCATTCATTCATTCATGTACTTAAACATTTGTCTACGTATTCAAGTTATTCATAGATTTTACATAATTTGCGTCCTGTTTATTCATAAAACGGCAGATGTCCATGCTCAGTGCGATTTTTCCCGAAATAGCCCTCATTTGTGGTACAACAGGGCCAGATCAAACACTTTGGGGATGTCCTCACTTGTGCTTGACCAGCTTGACCAGGACACAAACGTCTTTGTAGGTGACAGGGCGCTCCATCTTTTGGCGGGCTGGTCACGTGGGGCGGGGAGGAGGGTGATGACCACTCGTACGTCACGGTTAGAAAGAGAGAGAGAGAGAGAGAGAGAGAGAGAGAGAGAGAGAGAGAGAGAGAGAGAGAGAAAGAGAGAGAGAGAGAGAGTAAGTGTGTATGAGTGTATGTGTGTGTGTATATGTGGAGTGTGTGTGTATGTGTCTGTGTGTGTATGTGTGTGTATGAGTGTGTATGTGTGTGTATATGTGTGTATGTGTGTGCGTGTGTGTATGTGTGTGTGTTTGTGTGTGTGTGTCTATGTCTGTGTCTATTTGTGTGTGTGTGTCTGTGTGTGTGTCTGTGTGTGTCTATGTGTGTATCTATGTGTGCGTCTATGTGTGTGTGTATGCGTGTGTGTCCATGTGTGTGTATGTGTGTATGCGTGCGTGTGCGTGTGTGTGTATGTGTGTATGTGTGTGTGTGTCTATGTGTGTGTCTATGTGTGTCTATGTGTGTGCGTGTGTATATGTGTGTATGTGTGTGTGTGTGTATGTTTGAGTGTGTGTGTATGTGTGTATGTGTGTGTTTGTGTGTATTTTGTGTATGAGTGTGTGTGTGTGTGTGTGTGAATGTGTGTGTGTGAATATGTGTGTGTATGCATGTGTGTATGTGCATGTGTGTGTATGTAAGTGTGTATATATGTGAGTGTGTGTGTGTGTGTGTGTGTGTGTGTGTGT
>NW_004797939.1:353881-354978 GCF_000002075.1 Aplysia californica | reverse complement strand
ATGATGATGATGATGATGATGATGATGATGGTGATGGTGATGGTGATGGTGATGGTGATGGTGATAATGATGATGATGATGATGATGAACATATAAACACCATGTGTTTTATCCCCTCATCGACGGTAAAGTTTCGGAAGGGGGCTCTCGTGGCCTAGGGGTTAAGGTGTTAGCCTCTCATTCAAAGGTCCAGGGTTCGAATCTGGGTAGCCACGGAAAAATTTTCTTCTCTAAATTTGTCTCCTTTCACTTCCTTTCCTTCTCTCTAGCAACGTTCTGTAGTCTGATTTCGTCTCCTCTTTCTGCCCTCACCTCCTTTGCCCCCTCCTCTGGGCTCCTGACTGACTCTTTCTGTAGCCTTTCTACTGCTACTCTTGGCTCCTCCTTACTGCTGTCTTTCTGCCACACCCGTGATCTTCTGGTAGGAAAGATCTACACCTAGCCTTCTCGGACAAGGGCGAAAAATCTCGGAGGTCCCGAGTGCAAGCTGCGCACGTTAAAGATCTCTTGGTGGTCTAAAATCGTTAAGAGTAGGCTTCGGCCTCCACCTGCTTCCTACCAACTGAAAATGCTTAATGTGTCCCGCGCGCTCATATGACCGTATGCAGTTGCGAGCGCCGTAAAACACTTACCAACAAAAGTATCGGAACTCGTTTTCCCGAGAACGCCCAGCCATGGCCTTGGTTATAACACGAAGGCAATGGCCCAGCACGACCATCACCCGTGGGCCGAGAACTATAGATTAGCGGTGAGTGGGAGCAATAAAACCTGCTTCTGAGACCACCACCACCATCATCATCTGTTGCGCTCACGATCACGCGCATGGGCAGAGCTCACCATGGTGTCCACCGCACGTGCAGACACAGAGTCCCATAAACCTGCATGTTGTCGGTGCAGCAACAAAACCACGTAACTCTCTGTTAGGCTACTCTTTACGTCAGAGACGGCTTGCAGGGTGCCTTTGATGGTAGATCCTACTTATTCACACTTTTTCTATGTTGTTTCTGTCTGTCTGTCTGTCTGTCTGTCTGTCTATCTGTCTGTCTGTCTGTCTGTCTGTCTGTCTGTCTGTCTCTCTGTCTCTCTGTCTGTCTGTC
>NW_004797939.1:352003-353781 GCF_000002075.1 Aplysia californica | reverse complement strand
GGAACAACACAGGGGGAACTGTTGCTTTTTCTTTCCTCATTCTTACTATCGTCATTTTTCCTCAACTTCTTTTGTATGTTTGTCACTCTCTTGTGACCTGCTATTTCCGGGGTGCCTTGATAGACGAAGCAGACTTTGTGCTGTTGAGGCTAGAGAGGTGAGCTGAGTAAGTCTGATTCCCCGTTTGGACTTCTCTGTTGACATCCACCCCTTGGCGCTCATATGACCTTATGCAGTTGCGAGGGCCGTAAAACCTGTACTAAAACAAAACAGGCAGAGAGACCCGCGGGGACCTGACCGGTGTGACGTACGCTAGCTCGTGTCCAGGACGTCCCGCTACGTCAAGGACCTGGTCACGGGAACTGATCTGTGGGGCAGCCTGCGGAAATCAGCGGCCATTTGTTTCTGTCCGGTGGGCAACATTGTCCAGTGTTCTTTTTTTGACTCAACACCTTCGGTGTCCATTGAAGAACACATTTCTGAGTGGGTTTACACGTTGTTCAAAGGCTTGGAAAATGTAAATTTGAAGTTGACAAGGACACTCAAGCTTTGGAAATCACAAAACTTTGGCGGCCATTTTCTCGCTTATTTTACCTCTGACGCCAGACGACCTCCATCTCCTTCAATCACAAAATCTTGACTTCAATTCAAAATAGTTTGGTATTTTTTTTCTCTGAACGCAAGACAAAAGAACAAGCTGTAAGGTGATACAATAACTCCTAGTGCCCAAAACTTGACGAGCGCCTGATTCCGCCTCGTCACGACACATTTGATTGGCTCAAGGAAAACCAGATGACCGGGTGATGTGTCCGTTACATTGCAGCTTGTGTTTCCTGACCAAATTAACAAAGGGAAAAAACCTGTGATGGAAATTTATATTGATTTATGGCTGTTTTTGGGTGAACCAGAGGGTGGTTGGAGGGTGCCACAGGTCGGTCCTATTCCTAGTTTTCTACTTTCCCTCTGTTGTTTCTGTCTGCCTTACTTTTTCCCAACACTAAATCAATATCATTGTATCGATGTGCTTTTTACTCAATCAAACAAACAAACGAACAAACGACAAACAAACGAACAAACGACAAACAAACAAATACAGGGTGTCCCAAAAACGTACACACATGATAAAATCAAACACTAAAAACTACTACAGACTTCAACATGAGTTAAGGCTTATATAGCCACCAACGTGAGCACAGTTTGAGACCATACGTCCTTTTATCACGTGCACCAGAATTTTTAACTGAGGAATGTCCGTGGTGTTGCACACAAGTCGATCAAAAACAGTAGATGTGGCTGAAATTCCCCGAGGATTTCCGTGCTGCACGTGGTGGTTTTGGTCCTTCAGGAAACTTGCTGTACACATTGGTGACCCATGAACACTTTCAGAGCAACACATTTTGAAACATTCCTTGCTGTCTTTTTTTTCAGATTTAAACAAAATCAGGGGTGTCCCTCAAGGTGGTCGTTAACTTCTGTTGAAGTCTGTATACTTAATGTGTCTATAGTTTTGGGACACCCTGTATACAAACACGAATGTGCCTAGAGGGTGGTTGGAGGGTGTTACGGTAGGTTCTACTTTTTACTTTCTCTCTGTTTTGTCTGCGCGTTTTAATTTTTCCCCAACACTAAATGACCATTATTGTGTCGATGTGCTTCTCACAACTCCAACAAACAAACAAACAAACAAACAAACAAACAATCGGGTTAACCGTATTCGTTAAATGAGACTGCACTGTTTATCTCGAATCGGGTTCTTTGAAGGGCTGGGTTGTGTGTGA
>NW_004797939.1:350573-351903 GCF_000002075.1 Aplysia californica | reverse complement strand
CCCCTCCCTCAATCCCCCATACACAAAGAAAGATACAAAGAATTAAATAATAGTCTAGGACAGCAATCATTGGTCTGTCTTTTCTCTCAGACACACAAGCCACAGACAGGGACAGAACTGATGGCACCAGACATCCTTCTGTCTTCTGTGTTGTTTGCTGTGCTGTGTCGTGTGTTGTGTGTTGTCTGGTGTGCTGTGTCGTGTGTTGTGTGTTGTCTGGTATGCTGTGTGATGTCTGGTGTGTTGTCTGCTGTGTTGTGTTTTGTCTGGGGTGCTGTGTGGTGTGCTGTGTTGTGTGTTGTCTGGTGTGCTGTGTCGTGTGTTGTGTGTTGTATGGTGTGTTGTCTGCTGTGTTGTGTGTTGTCTGGTGTGCTGTGTCGTGTGTAACGAGGGACACTCCCACTGACCTGTGCCACGCCCAACAACATGGCCGACCTTTGGGGTTGTCAACTCAGCGATAGTGCTCGGTGCCAGAATAATGGAGACCAGACGGAATACAAACAGAGAGAAGGAAAACAAGAGAGAAAGAATGAATGAAAGAAAGAAAGAAAGAAAGACCGACAGAAGGACAGACAGACAGACAGAAAGAAAGAAAGAAAGAAAGAAAGAAAGAAAGAAAGAAAGAAAGAAAGAAAGAAAGAGAGAGAGAGAGAAAGAAAGAAAGAAAGAAAGAAAGAAAGAAAGAAAAAGGAGAATTACCTCTATAATGTCCCCTGATGACATAAGAAGGAGAGAACGATGTACGTGCCCACAGTTGACCCCAGACGGACCAGGGGTCAGAGGTTACGGCAATATGGCCCAGCCGCCCACTCTCCGATACCTCTGATTAAAGGCCGGCCGGCCGCACAGCCTAAAGAAGGCCGTTTAATGGGTAAACATACGGCTGTTTTTGCCCGGCCGCTTGAAGGGGACAAAATGTATGGGAGAAAATATGGGAGAAATGGAACAATATTGAAAGAGTGGAGGATCAATGACGCGTATGTAAATGTCCGCAGTGTCGGCGACGGGGCAAAGGAGAGACACTTGGGCTGGTCACAGACTTACTTTCTCCCTAACTGGATATCCGAGTCAACTACTTGAATATAGCATTACACAGAACCGGTCACACAGACCCGGGGATATGACGTCACATGCTCACCGGCGTAGTTTCCGGCCCAAAACTAGCTCAGCACCGCACCGGGCCGGGTCACGTCTTCACCGGGTCACATTGTCATCTTCACCGGTTCCCGAGCACGGATATAGCTGTACCAGCCATGGGTCTCGGGAGTCTCTGGGTCGTTTCTGTCCTTCCTTCCTTCCTTCCTTCCTTCCTTCCTTCCTTCCTTCACCG
>NW_004797939.1:348613-349862 GCF_000002075.1 Aplysia californica | reverse complement strand
CAACGTCCCCAAAGCCCCCAAGTACTACTCTTGCTTCGCTCCCTCCATTGACCACTACACCGTGCTGCCGTCAGAAGTGGACCAGATGATCAAAGAACGCAACTCCAAGTTCGCCTCGGTACCGGTCATGTTCGGCATCACCAAGAACGAGGCCTATTCCTACCTCAAGCAGCAGGAGATCCGGAAAGGGATATCGGATAACCGGAAGACGCAGATTATCCGGACCTACGTACAGAACGTGTTCCGGTTCCACAGACAAAAGATTTACGAGATTCTGGACCACCACTACACAGACTGGACCCACTCCAGCGACCAGATTTCTAACAGGTTTGTGGGCAGTTTTTTCACGTATTATTTTTGCTCACAATCGGATGATGCAAATTCAATAATGTAGATTCTTGATCTATAGCTCGTTCACTTTCGTCTGACCGCGGGTAGAATGTGATAGAAACAAATCGCCCTGTTTAATCTTTCTGGGTGTTTGCATGCGGGTCGAAAAGTTCAGCGACCATCAGAAGCTAAAAGTCACTGCAGACTGAGGTTCTGGGACGTTTCCTTTGATGGAAGCCTAAAGCGGGTCAAAAAAATAATTGGGGACTAACAGCATACACCTAAAACATAATTTACAAAGTTGACACATTTTCCTCAACTCCACTCTTTAACGTTCGTCTAAGAAACACGATTCAAGAGACGGGGTGAGTATTTTTCGAGACTCACGTGGAGCACGTGGAGACGTCTAGACAGCCGGGGGATGACATCTTGAAGCTTTCTCTGAAATGTGGGGGCAGGGTGGTGTCGCTGTCTCAAAAGTAGCAATTTGTTGGCTAGGTTACTGTTATTACAAGTCATGTTTTTGAAAACTTTGATCAGATCAAAATTCCAGGTCTTTTCGCTGGAAACTCGCATGTTATAATATGGTAAATGTCTGTCTTTTGTTTTCACTGCACATATTCTGCTATCCCCACCCTGACCTGTGACCTGCCCCATGTGCCCCCCCCCCCCTAAGGCTGTACCACTGACTGAAGTGTCTTTAGGCCATTCCCGGAGGGGGGACATTAACATGTTCTTATGCACAGTAGAATTGTAAATGGGCTGATTGATCAATGTCATGCTCATACTGTGCCGGAACAACATAGGGTGAACTGCTGCTTTTTCTTTCCTCATCCTTACTATCGTCATTTTTCCTCTGCTTCTTCTGTATGTTTGTCACTCTCTTGTGACCCGCTATTTCCGGGGTGCCTTGATAGTC
>NW_004797939.1:346747-348513 GCF_000002075.1 Aplysia californica | reverse complement strand
GTGAACTCACCAGCTAGGGAATGTCTTTCTCTGAGACAGTGAACGCTCCGGGGGGCTTTGTTTATTAAACCATTAGCGTCACCGAGCTTGATGAAGTAAGCACAGTTCCCATGGCAACCAGCTGGTCTCGTCAAACAACAATGGCGATGAGAAAACATTTAGTGACGTCACTTCCGTTACGCCACAGACACTTATAGGACGTCATTTCCCTCTTCCAAATGTCAGTGTATAGATGTACTTGTATAAAGTTATACTTGTAAATGCAACAGACAAAACTTTCTTTTAAGGCCACAAAGAAAAGTTTCTTCATGCTGTTAGTACTCACCGTTTTGTTAGCAGATACTGTACAAGTTGACCTTTCTAAATACTTTCTAATCTAGGGGGAACTTAGGGAAATATAGACTTGGTAATCTAAGGCGAACTTAGGGAAATATAGACTTGGTAATCTAAGGCGAACTTAAGGAAATATAGACTTTCTAATCTAGGGCAAACTTAGTCAAATGTGGACTTTCTTATCTAGGGGGAACTTAGAGAAATATAAACTTTCTTATCTAGGGGGAACTTAGAGAAATATAAACTTTCTAATCTAAGGCGAACTTAGGGAAATATAAACTTTCTAATCTAAGGCGAACTTAAAGAAACATTTTCTAATCTAGGGCAATCTTAATGAGATGATACTTTTTATTCAAGGACATACACTAATTTTGGCGAGCTTAAGGAAATAGATACTTTCTGATCTAAGGCCAACAAAAGAAAGTAAATACAAATCATGAAAAGGCCAGAGCAATGTCGGTTTCTTTAGCTAACCAATGAGATGAATTCTGGCAGGGCAGAGTTTGCCACTGTTGGAGCATGTATTAAAAGCTTCACAACGTCCACTCGTCTTGTGGATGTGCGCTGCTTGAGGGCGTCTCTATTTGCTTCAACGTTTCTTATTCCTGTAGCCTCAATGTGTCATGGCTGGCAGGAATCCGGCGCTCGTCCATTTTTGGTTATGTAGAGGTATTGGTATCATCTTACAGCTTGTTCATTTACCTATTAATCGAGGAAAAAACAACACATCTACCTTGAATAGAAGTCAATATATTATTTTCGATTGAAGGAGGAAGGGGTCTCCTGGTTCAGGGGTAAAATTAAAGAGAAAATGGCAGCCAAAGTTTGGTACGGTAATTTCTATAGCTTGAGAGTCTTGGCAAAATGAAAATGTACATTATTTGTGTCTTTGATCAACGTTTTTCAGTAAAATCCACACAGAAAAGTGGTTTTAAATGTACATAAAAGATAAATTTAGCCAAAAAGCAAAAATTTGATATAAATGACCAAACCGTTGAAAAATGCCTGTATCTTCGATTTCCTTATTTTCCCGAGCTCCTGATTTCACCACGCTGCCTCGCATGTTATGATTTGCTGTCCTCTGTCATTGCTGCTGCCCCACTGGGTAAAGCCGTCCTATATCAAGGGATGAATGTCCAAGTCTCGCTGAGATATGTTCCGGGTGTGTTGATGTCTCGTGTTATGTGAGCCAACCTGACGCTTGTCCTGGGGACAGCTGAGAATAGACCACGGCACGATGTACAGGTACCGACTTTGACCTTTGGGCTTCGGAAACCAGACATCGTGACGTCACGGCCAGCACAGCAAAGTGTTTTCTTTCAACCCCAGAACAAATAATATGTCTTATGCTTCACTCTTTTTCGCTTTGGAAAAAAGGTTCTTATTGTTTTCTATTTTTTTCTTACATCTTTCATCCTCTCTGTTTCTCGGGG
>NW_004797939.1:345396-346647 GCF_000002075.1 Aplysia californica | reverse complement strand
CCGACACACACACACACACACACACACACACACACACACACACACACACACACACAATTCGATATCCCAACCGCCCACACCCACCACCAGCACTGATCAAAGAAACCACCAGCAGAATCTTCCCTCCCTGGGGAACGGGAACCCCCCTCACCATTCCCTCAGACTGACTGACCACTGACTGACCACTGGCTATCCTCTTCCCTGGTCTTGTTGCAGCAATTTCTGACACGAAATGTCAACACCAGGAAGCGAAAGTGAGACATAACACGCAGTCTAGTGCTCACACACGTTTGACCTTTCGCGCTGACCACGAGAAATCTGCCGCACGAGAGAGTGGACCTGGCCGGCTAATGCGATGATTCACTGGGATGTCCGGGCTTGACCCCTGGGGACTGAACACTGAGAGGGGCGTGTGCCCTCCCCCCTCCTTCCCTCTTCCTCCCTCCCCCTCCCCGTCTCCCCCTCCTCTCCTCTCCTCCCCTACCCTCCCCCCAGTCTGGGGGTAGATAGGAAGGGATGGAAGGAGGAAGAGTGTTGCAACAGGGAAGATGGAGTACGAGAAGAGAGGGGGGAGGGGGTGGGGGTGGAGATAGTCAGATAATCAGATTTAAATCAGTTTCTAAATACAGGATGTGAGGAATTGTCCAACTGTTGCCTCATACAATGACTGCTCAACCTGTCATATTTGGAGATGAACCTGGAGTACCCAGGGCAAGGTGTCCAACTATTCTCAGCCCACGGAGCAATATTTCTCAGGAGAGAGAGAAAACTGTTATAAGTTTGTGAGGCATCGTGTTGAAATCAGGCGCTCGTCAAAATAATGAAATCAAAGATATCAGCATTTTTCCAATGGTTTATCAATTTTTACTGAATTTCTGGGGTTTTGGCTCAATACCGTTATTTCTATTTAAAAACATAATTTTATTTCTTTGTGGATTTTTCTGTTACACAGTGATGAAAGGCAAACAAAACATGACATCTACAATCACTCTCAAGCTTTGGGAGTCATCAAACTTTGGCGGCCATTTTCTTACTAATGTTATATAGATCTAGATCTATCTCGACATTTATCAAACTTAAATTGTTTTTGTTTTTTTTTAAAGATAAGTAAATTATTGAACAAACATAAAGATGATACCAATAACTCCACATGCCCAGCACCACGTCGTGACACGGTTCTTACTTCAGTGCTAGTATCGCTGCGTTTGATCGAGCGACTGTTTAGATTCAGATGACTACTCTAAGAAAATG
>NW_004797939.1:342885-345296 GCF_000002075.1 Aplysia californica | reverse complement strand
CGATAGATGTTTGATAGGAAAGAAGGAGGAGAGATAAGGACGATACATGTTTGATAGGAAAGAAGGAGGAGAGATAAGGACGATAGATGTTTGATAGAGGAAAGATAAGGACGATAGATGTTTGATAGGAAAGAAGGAGGAGAGATAAGGACGATAGATGTTTGACAGGAGAGATAAGGAGGATAGATGTGTGACAGGAGAGATAAGGAGGAGAGATGTGTGACAGGAGGACAGAAACAACACGACCCTCCATACCCCGGTGCCGGGTTGTCGGTGCGCGTGCGAGGAGACTGCTTCTGTACATTACGGAGAGACGTGTTGGAAACGTGAGTAAACATCCCAAGATATCTGCTCCTTTCTTGTCTTCTTTCCTTCTTCTGTTTGTTCTGATATTGTTTGTCCTTCTTCTTGTCTTCTTTCCTTCTTCTGTTTGTTCTGATATTGTTTGTCCTTCTTCTTGTCTTTTGTGCGTGTGTTTGTCCAAACGTCTGTGTTGATTTCCCCATCCACAGTTGTGGTCGTATTGTGGTATGGGCTACAGGACTTATGGCTCACCTCTTGTCTGTCTGTCTGTGTGTACGTGTTCACTTGTCTGTCTGTCTGTGTGTACGTGTTCACTTGTCTGTCTGTCTGTCTGTCTGTCTGTGTGTACGTGTTCATTCGTCTGTCTGTCTGTGTGTACGTGTTCATTCGTCTGTCTGTCTGTGTGTAGGCGTTCACGTGTGTGGTGTTGGTGGACAAGAGGCCAGGCTGCCAGGCGGGTAACGCAAAGGTCATAGGTTTGAACCCTGCCCGGGGCCCAACGTTGTGTCTTTGGGAAAGACATTTGGCACGAATGTCCCTCAGCTCAACCAGACGGGACTGGTTACCTAAAGTTACCTAGCTAAAGTTACCTAGCTAAAGTTACCTAGCTAAAGTTACCTAGCTAAAGTTACCAAGCTAAAGTTGCCTAGCTAAAGGTGGCGATATGTCTGATGAGTTTGTCACTGGTTCTTGTTGTTGTTGTTGTTGTTGTTGTTGTTGTTGTTGTTGTTTGTTTTAGTAAAGTTTTACGGCGCTCGCAACTGCATAAGGTCATATGAGCGCCAAGGGGTGGATGTCAACAGAGAAGTCCTTAGAGGGAATCAGACTTACTCTGCTCACCTCTCTAGCTTCAACAGCACAAAGTCTGCTTCGACTATCAAGGCACCCCGGAAATTGCGGGTCACAAGAGTGTGACAAACATACAAAAGAAGTAGAGGGAAAACGACAATAGTAAAGATGAGGAAAGAAAAAGCAGCAGTTTCCTGTAGCAGTTCAGGCACAGTATGAGCATGACATCGATGAATCAGCCCTTTTACAATTCTACTGTGCCTAAGAACATGACAATACCCCCCCCCCCTTTTGGGAATGGCCTAAAGATACTTCAGTCAGTGGCACCGCCCGGGCGGGGATGTCAGTGTTGGATGTTTCTGATCAGCCTGTTCGTGTCTGCCTGCACTCTATCCTGCACTCTATCCTGCCCGGGAAGCTGAGAATATTTCTGGTCGATGTGGGGCTTGCTGAGGTACTACTATCTCAAAGCGCGGTACAGAATGGACATGCGCTATATATATATAGGTTATATATATAAATGAAATTGTTGTTCAAAACGCCCGCCAATCACCCACGAAATAGAAGGCACAGACCGCACCAGAGCGCCCGCCAAACTGACAACAAGAACGCAAAGAGCGTTCCTAGAGGAGCTAAATCATTTCCATATGTCCGCCGGTGACAGATTGCTCCAAACATTGTACACCGCCCATTCCTCCAACCGCCCAAAAATGTGAACAAAAAGCATAACGTTATAACTGGGCTGAAAAGAACGTATATCATTCTTCTGTGTGAACGCCTTGAGAATTGTGAGGAGACGTCGGCGCAGGTGTGGGCCCACGTAAGGAATATACCCGCGGTCCCCGGTACTGGAGGCTAAGTCTAAAGATAGATTTCCTTTCATCCTCCCCTGTATCGTCTCTCAAAGGTAAAGAAAACAATATTTCAATGACCCAGCGCTTCAAAGTCTCACATCCGGCTTTTTTACTTTCCTCCATTCTCTGGAATTAACGGTGGCGTTATTTGTGCTGTGGGATATCCCTGGGAACACAAAAGCCTTTACAAATGTGCCCTTCAAACTCTCGGGCCAACGCGCGCTAGGAAGACCGGAGTATTGAACGTATGTAGAGCCTAGTGAGCGTATCTATAGCCAATTGAACGTATCTATGGCGTAGCAACAAACTAAATCCTCGCTTAGGAACAGAAAAAAAAGGTTGTGTGAAAGGGAAAGCGGCCATGTTGAATGTACCCATAGCGTATCCCGTACACAACGGGCCTTTGTGACGTCACCACACAGAACGTTGACTGTGCCCTGGGCCTGTAGGTCGGGGGTACCATGG
>NW_004797939.1:341778-342739 GCF_000002075.1 Aplysia californica | reverse complement strand
GAGAGAGAGAGAGAGAGAGAGAGAGAGAGAGAGAGAGAGAAACAGCTTGGGGTTTTTTTGTAAGAAGATAACAGCACAATGCCCCTGTAAGCTGAGAGCTTTTTAATCCGACATTGTCAGTAGTAATCTCAACCTCAATCTGTTGAAAAAGATCTAAAAACAAAATATCTGGCTTTTCTTCAAGAGGGAAAGAAATGAATAGTTATAGAAAGAAAGAAAGAAAGAAAGAAAGAAAGAAAGGAAGAAAGAAAGAAAAAAAGAAAGAAAGAAAGGGGGAAAAAAGGAAAACAGAAAAATAGCGAAAGACAGAATGAACAGAAGAAAGAAAAGGCGAGAATGAAGGGTTTCTTTGTTTTTGTTCTGTTTTTGTTTTGTTCTTGTTTTTTGTTTTTGTCTTTATAAAGTAGATAAGAATCACAAGGGCGCGAATAGCTGACAAGTTGTTCATCCAACCTGCCTTACGTAATGTTATTGCATGTCGGAGTTGGGGGTTTGGGGTCAGGGGTCAGGGGTCAGGAGTCAGTGGTCGGGGGTCAGTGGTCAGGGGTTAGGGGTTAGGGGTCAGGGGTCAGGGGTTAGGGGTCAGGGGTCAGGGGTCAGGGGTCAGGAGTTAGGGGTTAGGGGTTAGGGGCCACTGCTGTGCCTCAGAAGTTGACAATATAAAGTATGCAGTTGCAGGGACGCGACTAGTATGACATTTGGGACACCTGAATAGACACAAGGGTCTGGGACATCTAGCTCTCACTGACACAAGGGTCTGGGACATCTAGCGCTCACTGACACAAGGGTCTGGAACATCTAGCGCTCACTGACACAAGGGTCTGGAACATCTAGCTCTCACTGACACAAGGGTCTGGAACATCTAGCTCTCACTGACACAAGGGTCTGGAACATCTAGCTCTCACTGACACAAGGGTCTGGGACATCTAGCGCTCACTGACACAAGGGTCTGGGACATCTA
>NW_004797939.1:338882-341678 GCF_000002075.1 Aplysia californica | reverse complement strand
CATCCTCTCTCTCTCTCTCTCTCTCTCTCTCTCTCTCTCTCTCTCTCTCTCTCTCTCCCCCAATCCCTCTACCCTTCGCCCCCCCCTCCCCCTTTTCCTTTTTCCAATCACCTTCGGAATTTCCATCAACGTGTTCCCATCTCCCTGCCTCCCCCGACACGTGTGTGATAGTGTCCTAAAATAATTAACGGGTGCTTAAATTATAGATTATGCGACCTTGAAAACGGTCGTATACCCGCCTAGCTACCCAGCTTTCTGTTTGTGGCCTTGTCAAATCAGAACTATATACATCAGTAGTACTGACCTCTGAACAAATTGACGGGACATGTTCGACAGAAAATAGTGGGTTGTGATCGCTGTTAGTTGTGCTCGAGGAATAGGATTCTAGTTTAGTTTCACCAGTAGTTCAATGGTTCAGATAAGTTGGAATATTCCTAACATCATTTAAGGACTACAATACAGCTATTAACCCCCCCCCCCCCCTTCCCTTTAAAAAAACATTTAAGTGGACAGAAAAAAGTCAATTTTCCTTGCTGTGGTTTATTACACACTCAAAATTACATGTAAGCCCCTACGCATTATTGATTACCATGTTCAGAAATCTGACATAACTCTTTCACTACTTTTCACTTCCGATGATAGTGAGTGAATGCATATTATCTCCTCGATCGTTATCTATTACATAAACACCATCTCACATCATCATCTCACAACCACAATCATATTAAAAATCAACGTTGCTCTCAGATCCTTGACATACATCTATATTCTATCATCATCATCATCATTATCATTATCATTGTCATCATCATCATCATCATCATCATCATCATCATCATCATCATCATCATCATCATCATCATCATCATCATCATCATCATCATCATCATCATCATCATTGTAGGTAGCAGGGAATAAAAAAAAGGGTTTGAGACTTAGTAGATTTTTCAAATTTAATATAATTTATATACTGATGATTTATTGTATCATCATCATCATCATATCATCATCATCATCATCATCATCATCATCATCATCATCATCATCATCATCATCATCATCATCATTTGTACACTTTTAACTTACATTAACTAGACCATCTTATTTATTTTATTCCAAGATTTATTTATTTTAATTTTTAATATTTCTAGAGTCCTCATTCTGGCACTGATAACACTTTACTGATAAGTCATATGGAAAACAAAGCAGAAGTAACTGAATGTATTTCTTACTAGTATCCGAGGAGGGGGAAGAGGAAGAGGGAGAGGAGGGTGAAGAGGAGGATGAGAAGGAAGGAGGATAAAGAGAGATAAGGAGGAGAGATGTGGAATAGAAGGAGGAAGAAGGAGGAAGAAGGAGAAAGAAGGAGGAAGAAGGAGGAAGAAGGAGGAGAGATAAGGACGAAGACGGATGAAGAGCAGATAAGGTGGAGGAGGAGGAGGATGTAAGAGGTGGAGGAGAGTCTTTTTTATCTCTAAAGTCGCTGTCTTCTTGAAGTTCGGAAGAAAGTCAGACTTTTGCTCTCGAGGAATTATTATATTTATAAACCGATCGTCTATGGCTGGCGAGACAAAATCTGGATCGTTTTTCGGGAAGTTATAATTATGAAAATTCAATTGCTGAGATGTCTCATTATTTCACATCAGCACTACATTTAAAAGTTACTGTCCTGGAAGAAAATGATAATCTCTCTCTCTCTCTCTCTCTCTCTCTCTCTCTCTCTCTCTCTCTCTCTCTCTCTCTCTCTCTCTCTCTCTCCCTCTCTCTCTCTCTCTCTCTCTCTCCCTCTCTCTCTGTCTCTCTCTCTATCTCTCTCTCTTTCTCTTTCTCTTCCCCCCCCCCCATTCTGAAGGTATTACCTTGGGAAACATGCAATAATTGATTGTTTATCGAAGAACTCTTTTTCATCTCCAAACTGTTGCCTTCTTTCTCGCGTCCACCGTCGCACAAAATCAGATTGCAAACAACGAAATTGGCTTAAGTCAAACCAAAGAGGCGTCTTTATCGGGCATCGTTCCTCATCAAAATCCCCGTCTGTCTCAGGATTTCCCCGAAAGTAGCAATAATTATGTCTCTGGTCTGTCTTGCTTTGAACATGAAAGTGAAAATCAACCATACTTTGTTGAGCGTTATTATTTTTTTTTTGTTCCTTCTTTCATCGTTGTTCTTTTTGTTTCTTTTGTTTTGGGGGTTTTTTTTACTGTAAAAGATAAAGACGTTGTGCAATTTGGACCAGACATCGTAGGCGGCCGAACATCATTGGTTTAGCGTTCACTGGTGGCTGTGTTCTCTACTGTTGTTAATCTGCATTTAATAAGAGTTGATTTTGAGTTAGCGGGAGAGATAGAGAGAGAGAGGGGGGGGGAGAAAGAGAGAGAGAGAAAGAGAGAGAAAGAGAGAGAAAGAGAGAGATGGAAAAGAGAGAGAGAAAGAGAGAGAAAGAGAGAGAGAGAGAGAGAGAGAGAGAGAGAGAGAGAGAGAGAGAGAGAGAGAGAGAGAGAGCATGTGCCAATTGGGCTTTTGAATAACCGGTATGTTTTAAAATGAGGTAAATAGAGAAAGAGAGAGAGTGGGAGTAAGAGAGAGCGAGAGAGAGAGAAAGAGCGAGAGAGAGCGAGAGAGAGAGAGAGAGAGAGAGAGAGGGGGGGGGAGAGAGGTGGGAGTGAGAGAGAAAGGAGGGGAGGAGGGGCGGGGACGGAAAGGGGTGAACAGAGATAGAGATAACGAGACCGACTGACCGAACTGTATCTGTCATGGTCGCTGTCTGTCAGCCCGTCTGTCTGTATGTCTGTTTTC
>NW_004797939.1:337712-338782 GCF_000002075.1 Aplysia californica | reverse complement strand
TGGGGTCAGGGGTCAGGGGTCAGGGGTCAGGGGTCAGTGGTCAGGGGTCAGGGGTCAGTGGTCAGGGGTTATGGGTCAGGGGTCAGGGGTCAGGGGTTATGGGTTAGAGGTTGTCCGAGATAACGCCTGTATAAGACGACCAGTATTCTCACAGACTGTGGGCGGTCGTATTGGACAGGTGCGCTTGTAAAACCAAAGCCCAACATAATCTGTTTGACTTAATTATTTTTCCTTTTATTGATTATTTGTTATTTTTTGTTGCTGTTGTCGTTGTCGTTGTTTTGAGATTATTTTTTTTTCCTTTTTTCTGTGGGTGGTTGGAGTGTGCTCTGGTGTGGTTTGCTCCTTTTTTCCTATCAAACATCTATCGTCTTTATCTCCCCTCCTATTTTGAATGTTTGTTGCTCCCTTGTAACACATCTAATCTTCGGCACTTAGATCAATATAACATTATTGTGTTGCAAGTGCCGTAAAACTCTTACGAAAAAATACATTTTTGGATGGACATAGATTCAAGGTTTTAAAAAAATCTGATGTCAACGAAATTAAAGAGATTGCGGCCCAATGTAATGTTAAAATGACCCGTCTAAAATACTCGTAATCATGTGACCAAAAAAATCATTTCCCACTGCGCTAGCTATCAACGTTTGGCGTAATCAAGATGGCTTGTCCTAAATTAGGAGCCATTTCATCAGCTCGTTTGGAGCCTTAATAAACCATGTAAATCAGGAAGATTCCGAAATTCTCAGCATTTTTAGAGTTTGACGTGCACAAAAAATGATGACGCAATCAGGTGCGGCCAATCAGCGAGTCCGTAGCAATGAGCAACTTCTACGTGGTTGTTTGATTAAGCAGTGGCGTTCTTTATCTAGATCTATAGGAGATTTTTTCATAAATTTTAATATGTGCTTTCTGTGACTATGTGACATACATGTGTATAACTCAATTCTTGTTTGTATACAAGTTCATTCACATTCGCGCAATTTTACACACACACACACACACACACACACACATACATACATACATGCACACACACACACACACACACACACACACACACACACACA
>NW_004797939.1:336377-337612 GCF_000002075.1 Aplysia californica | reverse complement strand
GAAGTGGAGGGGAGGGGAGGGGAGGGGGGAACTATTCACACATCTACTGTATCCGTAACCCCCCGGGCAATTATTTCCCGCTCAGACACCTCCACAATCAGACCTGAGAGCCGCCAAATATCCGCCATGTCAACCACACCCCTCTGCACTTCCATAGAACGTAATCATTTGTACAATTTACAACTACTGTAGAGCACGATTCAATAGCGGAATATGAATTCTTCACCTGCAATGTCGGGTTTCCGATCAAAAATCGCTTTTATGATCTGGTGGCAAAAGTCGCTCCCAGAAACACGTTGCCCGTAATAAAACCACCACTTTTTGTGTCTACATACCTTCATTTTGCATTTTGATTTAATTGTTTTCACTCCAAATATCCGCCATTTCACCCACACAACTTTGCCCTTCAATAGAACGTAATCATTTGTAGCATTTACCTCTAACTAACAACTGTAGGGCAGGATTCAATACCCAAAGGAATGATCGGTGCAGCAACATCAGCTGAAAGTCATTGGCCTACTATATTTACACTTTACTGGAATGGAGCAATAAATCTTGAGATGGAAAAAAATTAGGTCTAGATCTATACTCTCAAAACAAAAAGCAAAATATCACTTCCGGCACTTCCACTGTGAAGGACAGCCACGCCGATTTGTTTCGTTTCTCAGTGGAATCATCACAAAGGCCAAAGAAGGACGGGAACGTTTTGTCAAATATATTTTTCTAATTTCAGAAAATTTATAAACCGTTATGGGGACCTATCTATCTTTTTGCAGGTATTTGCCAACTTTCAACTCTGTAGCTGTCGCAGTTTTATGGGGAAAGTGACACATGTGTTTCCAAGTTGCCAAAATAGATGTATAGATTGATTCTCTATTCCGCTTTCGTGATTGTATACTCCAGAATTTCAAAGGTGTGGAACACTGGGCACGGCTAGTGAACGGAAACCTCACTTGTTTACAATGGCGTCTTAGACTTTCTCAAGATTAGATCTAAACGAAACTAATGAAAAACTGAAAATTAAACTACGGTGACTTCAGGCTCCTCAATAAAACTGTGCACCTTTTAAATGATTTTTTTTGAACCACCGTTAATTCTGTCACATTCAGAAGTTGACTGGTTCAGAAGTTTTAGGTGCCAAAGTGACGGACGTTCACAACTAATACAATACGTAGAGAGAATATGTGACAACACAGACACTCAGATCTATATTGTACCCATGTTTGAAGACGGCA
>NW_004797939.1:334821-336277 GCF_000002075.1 Aplysia californica | reverse complement strand
ATCTAGCTCTCACTGACACAAGGGTCTGGGACATCTAGCGCTCACTGACACAAGGGTCTGGGACATCTAGCTCTCACTGGCAAAATTGAGGGCAAGCGAGGCAGTGGTAGGCCCAGAACAACATACTTAGGGAACCTAAACAAATGGGTAACAGGGAAAAATCAGGGAAACGTAGCTTTTCTGAGAGCATCCAAGCAAAGGAATGAATGAAAAACTATGATCGCCGATGTCTGTGTCAGATCTGGCACTGGATGATGATGATGTCTCTGACATTGTGGGGTCGATGGTCGATGGGGTCGGCGGCTGAGAGAGAGCAACGACGGGACTAAACCACTTACTTCAAAGACAAAAGTCGCCTTCAATGAATTCTTAGGTCTACTAAACTGGGATTTGTGAAACGCAGGAATGTGCTTTTCTTTTTAGACCTGCGCCATAACTCAGTTCTCGGGTCTGGCAGTGAAGTGGTTCTTGGATATCTTGTTGTCTAGCTCAAAAGCAGCAAATAGGAGGCTCTCGTGGCATAGAGGTTAGTGTGTTCGCCTCTCATTCAAAGGTTCTGGGTTAGAAACATTTTTTCTCTAAAATTGTCTCCTTTCACCTCCTTTCCTGCTCTCTAGCAATGTTCTGTCGTCTGCTTTCGTCTCCACTTTCTGCCCCCACCCCCTCACTTCCTCTGCCCCCTCCTCTGGGCTCCTGACTCTTTCTGCAGTCTTTCTACTGCTACTCCATTTCTCCTTTTTACTGCTGTCTTTCAGCCACACCCCTGATCTTCTGGTAGGAAAGATCTACACCTAGCCTTCTCGGACAAGGGCGAAAAATCTCGGAGTTCCTGAGTGCAAATTGCGCACGTTAAAGATCCTTTGGTGGTCTAAAATCAATAAGAGTTGGCTTCGGCCGCCACCCGGGCAAAATCCAAAACTTCCTACGTACTGAAAAAGTTGAATGTGTCCCGCGCGCTCATCTGACCGAATGCATTTGCGGGCGCCGTAAAACACCTGCCCCCAAAAAAAGCAGCAAATTGACAAATTTAACACATTCACAAAATTAATGAATCCTTTGTTGACTACCTCAAAACCAGCAAACTGATATACTGAACATTATGCTGGTAAAATTAATGAATCCCTCGTATCTAGATCAAAACTAACCACCGACACATTTAACGGGTTCTGTTACAAATAATTCTTCCTTTTTGACTCACCTAGAACCAGCCATTGACACATATAACGGGTTCTATTCCTAATAAACCCTTCTTCGTTTAGCTCTAAACCAGCTATTGACATTTGTCACGTGTTGTGTTACAATTAACACATTTTTCGTTGGCAGTCAACGCCACATTTCACGTGTTGTGTTACAATAAACACATTTTTCGTTGGCAGTCAACGCCACATTTCACGTGTTGTGTTACAATAAACACATTTTTCGTTGGCAGTCAACGCCACATTTCACGTGTTGTGTT
>NW_004797939.1:333162-334244 GCF_000002075.1 Aplysia californica | reverse complement strand
ACACACACACACACACACACACACACACACACACGCACACACACGCACACACACACACACACGCACGCACACACACACACACACACACTCACAATTTCTGTTCTTTTCCCCCCTTTTCTGTCTGTAATGTTTTTATCTATAACACACCAAGACCATTCACCAAATGACCAAATAAAAGTACATGTGAAAACATAATGTATATCATGCACACATGTATATACATATACATATACATATACATATACATATACATATACAGTAGCGGGTTTCCCCTCGACCAGAGCCTCCAGGCCAGGAATCCTGGGACACCGAAATGTCAACAAACAAGGGGAAATGTCGCAGAAAGCACAGTCTGTCCCGAGATCTAGTGTTGTTGTGTGATACTGTGTGGTGGTGTTGTTGTTGTTGTTGTTGTTGTTGTTGTTGTTGTTGTTGTTGTTGTTGTTGTTGAATGAAACTGTGCGGTGTTGTTGTTGTTGTGGTGGTGGTTGTTGTTGTTGTTGTTGTTGTTGTTGCAGAACGTAGACTGACGGATTGTAAAAGTGTTGAAGAATATATAGAGTGGAGTTTTTAAAGTTTTGTAAGAGTTTTACGGCACTTGCAACACAATAAGGTTATATAGATCTAAGTGCCGAAGATTAGAGGTGTTACAAGAGAGTAACAAACACAGAAAGAAGGAGGAGAGATAAAAACGATAGATGTTTGATAGGAAAGAAGGAGCAAACCACACCAGATCTGAGCACCCGCCAACCACCCACATATGTAGAGTGACAGATGTACAAGTGTTGAGAACACACACGGTGACAACAGAACAATACCTGTCGTGATGATGGCACAGTTGTCAAATATACAAAGGATTGAATGAACGAATGATTGAAAAAACGAATGATTGAATGAACAGATGTGAAAGTAGAAATAACATAAATGTAAAGCTACAAAACCAAGTAACTAACAGTTGATGAATAAATAAAACAATATCTACAAAAACAACTTTATATCTAGATAAATATTGTTAAAATATTTAAGCAGTAATAGAACGATTGAATGAATAAATGAAAGATTAAATAGATTAATAAATACAT
>NW_004797939.1:330187-331315 GCF_000002075.1 Aplysia californica | reverse complement strand
CCAGCTACACATCTCTTCCCAGCTACACATCTCTTCCCAGCTACACAACTCTTCCCAGCTACACATCTCTTCCCAGCTACACAGCTCTTCCCAGCTACACAGCTCTTCCCAGCTACACATCTCTTCCCAGCTACACATCTCTTCCCAGCTACACATCTCTTCCCAGCTACACATCTCTTCCCATAAGGCCAAAAGGAAAAACACAAAAAGTCCATCCTTGTTCTGAGCATGATCACGACATCTGAACAGAACTGCGGAGGACACACACTTTACCTGCACGTCAAAGACAGTGTGAGGAGACCCCAGGTTCCTGTGAGAGGTCCCAGTAAATCTTTCTATCGTCATCTGGGCACTGGGGCAGACTTTAGTTACAGTAAGGTTTTACGGCGCTTGCAACTGCTTAAGGTCATATGAGCGCCAAGGGGTGGATGTTAACAGAGAAGTCCAAACGGGGAATCAGACTTACTCTGCTCACCTCTCTAGCCTCAACAGCACAAAGTCTGCTTCGTCTATCAAGGCACCCCGGAAATAGCAGTTCACAAGAGAGTGACAAACACACAAAAGAAGTACAGGAAATGACCATAGTAAGGAAGAGGAAAGAAAAAGCAGCAGTTCCCCCTATGTTGTTCCGGCACAGTATGAGTATGACATTGATAAATCAGTCCATTTACAATTCTACTGTGCATAAGAATCAGTAGCACTGTCCTGGGGGGGTAGGGAAGAATGACGTGTCGTGTGCTCGAGACGTGTTGATGGTCGCTCAATAGTGCTGTAAAACGTGGTTGTGGGGCAATATTGACATGTGACATGTCAGGGTGTTGGTCATATTATTATACCCCGATACCTGCCTTTCCCTTAGTCTCTCTTGGACTCTCATTGGCATTTCCTTTTATGCTTCTTCTTTCTTGTTCTTCTTTCTTGTTGTTCTTTGTTCTTTCTTGTTCTTCTGTCTTGTTGTTCTTTGTTCTTTCTTGTTGTTCTTTCTTGTTGTTCTTTCTTGTTGTTCTTTCTTGTTGTTCTTTGTTCTTTCTTGTTGTTCTTTGTTCTTTCTTGTTGTTCTTTGTTCTTTCTTGTTGTTCTTTCTTGTTGTTCTTTGTTCTTTCTTGTTGTTCTTTCTTGTTGTTCTTT
>NW_004797939.1:327530-329971 GCF_000002075.1 Aplysia californica | reverse complement strand
ACACACACACACACACACACACAGAGTTACTATCAGCGTCTTTTGTATTCTGATCAAACTCTTTGATCTTGTGCAAATCCTTGTGCAGAAAAAAACACTAACGAATTAAATTTTCAAACACTAATAACTATACTTAATAATTGTTATTTTCGTTCTCTTAGTGTTCCATTTTAATGTTGAAATATCATTTTACTATTCACTCACATAGCCGTAGTCAGCTATTGACTGATACTGATACAAACAGGATTACTAAGTTGGTCTTTGAAAAAAGTATACAAGACCCCCCCACCCCCCACCCCCCGGAAAAAGAAGAAAGAAAAAAAAAGAAAAGACAGACGAAAAGAAAAGAAGTAACAAAAGGAAAGGAAGAAAATAAAAAGACTTCAATTCGGCGTCCAGATTTGGTGGCACGTTTCCAGCCAGATAAATCCCCAGTTTACCCCCGCACGTCAGCTATTTTGGCGTGTTTTTACCACCGTTTTGGCTCGTCAAGCCAAATTCTCTTTGTCACTTCCCGAAGCGCTCGTTGATGCCATAGCAAAAGATACTCTACCGTAGGCTTTACAATCTTTGGCCATAGTTGGTTAATTGATAGATCCGGGGTGTAGGGCAAGGCGCAGTAAGACAAATTGAGTAGATAGGGGGAGCACTGCAGGATAAAAATCTGGGTCATTGAACGTATATGTGAGGCAGCGTGGTGGAATCAGGCTCTCGTCAATTTTAGGACATTTAGAGTTATTGGTATCATCTTAAAGCTTACTCACTGGCCTTTATTTGGATGAAAAAATATCCAATTATCTTGAATACAAGTCGAGATATTTACGAAAAAAGGAGGTGGCGGTCACCTGATTTCAGAAGTAAAATTAGTGAGAAAATGGCCGCCAAAGATTAGTTATTTCCTTAGCTTAAGAGTCCATGGTAACTGAAAATTTACATTTTTTGTACCTTTAATCAACGTTTTTCAGAAAAACCCACACCGAAATGAATTTTTTAATGGGTATGAAAGGTGTTGAGCCAAAAAACACAAATTTTATAAAAAAATTCACTGACTCACGGAAAAATGCAAGTTTCTTCACTTTGATTATTTTGACGAGAGCCTGATTCCACCACGCTGCCTCACATATTGTAATTAAACTGTAATTGGTAGGCCTGCGCACATATTATTGAATTCAATGGTAGAGTAGGGGTTTAGTTATAGTTTTAGCGAGACAGGGTGAGAGGGGTATGTGTTTGTGGTGGTGTGTGGGTGTTAAGGTATGGGGTGTGGGGTACGAGGTTTGGGGGTGACAGACAGACAGATAGGCAGGCAGGCAAGCAGACAGACAGACATACAGACAGACAGACAAACAGACAGACATGCACACAGACAGGCGGGAGGGCAGGCAAATCTCTCTGGTATCTACCTCAGTTTTCGCGCATTTTACACGTCACTTTGTAGTTACCAGCGTATGCGGTGCAGTAGTTATGCACTTCGCTGTTACATGCAAGAGATCCAAGTTCGATTCTCGAGTGGGGAGAATTTATATCGAGTATCTCGGTCTTTTTGCTAGGATGTTGTATCCATCCCTCTCTGTCTGCCTGGTTTGCCCAGACTTGCAGCGTCCATTATCGTGCCGATGTGCTTCTCTTTACTCAAACGATGGTTGGCGCGTGCTCTGGTGTGGTTTGCTCATGGGCCTTCTCTCCTATCAAACATAATTTATATTTATTGTCCTCCTCTCTCCTCTTTCTTTTTAATGCGTTTGTTAGTCTCGGGTGACACCTATGATCTTCGGCACGTATATGACCTCGGTGTGTGGCAAGAGCCGTAAAACGCTTACTGAAACTAAACACAAGCAAAAGGATTTGATTGTATGTATTTTATATTTTTAATTTTTAAATTTCAATTTGTTATTTATTTATTTTTTTTTGGGGGGGGGAGGGGGGTAGCTTTGATGAATCTATGTTCACTTATTTTAGTTAGATTGCCAAAGGTTAGTTTTCTCTTAAAGGTAAATAATGAAAGCGTTTAAATAATAAATCAGTTATTCCGCACCCATCTCAATCTGTTTGACTTATGGCGTGTGCACGTTGCCTGTCAGATTTATCACTTGGAATTTTTTTCTTTTTTTTTTTCTTTTTTTTTTTCTTTTGGGGTTTTTTTGGTGTCTTTTGTGTGTGTGTGTGTGTTGTTAAGTTTTTGGGGTTATTTTTTAAAATTAAGATAGGAACAGTATAAAACAAAGAGTTTTACAGTACATGGAAACACATTCCGATGTAGCAGACCTGGTCCCCGTGAGGACGGATTCCCTCCCCTGGCCCCGGTCTCCAGACGTGGAGTGTCCTCGAAAGTCATCAAAGATTTCCCGCGGCCTGGTCCCAGGCTTTGATCGCTGAGCGCGGGAAACTATTGTGAAACTGGCGCTGTCATTGGCGGGTCCTCTAGGAGTTACCTGGGGGGG
>NW_004797939.1:325167-327430 GCF_000002075.1 Aplysia californica | reverse complement strand
GCCCCCCCCCCTTTCCCTCAAGAATTGCAGAAGTCTTCGATAAATAAATCCAAGTGAATTTGAGCGACAAGACGCACTAAAATTTAACGTAATCGTTAATCGTTCTTTTTTGTGTTTGTTGTTATTGTTGTTTCAAATTATTTTGTTAATCTCAGGTCGTTCTGTTTGTTGTTGTCGTTTTTTGTTGTTGTTTTGTTTGTTTTGTGACGTCTGAGTTTTTGTTTGTTATTTTTGTCTTTTTTAACGAACAGGATAACATGATTCTTTTTTAAATTGTAAATACGTCACACCTCCATCTACTGAGTTTGTGTCTTTCGTGGGATGGGCTGTGTTTTACCCTCAACTCGAATTGCGGGATATTCGTCCAAGAAGAAAGACGGAGATTCTCGATAATTAATACAGACTTCAACATAAGCTAAGGATTACCTAAAATTCGCCGAGGATTTCCGTGCTGCACTTGATGGTTTTGCCCCTTTAGGAAGCTTTGTGGTAGGCATTGTTAACCCATTTACACTTTCAGAGCAAAACAAATTTGAAACATTCCTTGCTGTCTTTTTTTTTTTGGATTTGTGAAAAATCAGGGCTGTCTGTCAAGGTGGACCTTAACTTATGTTGACGTCTGTATAATAATGTTCTTGCCCGTGTCGCTACCTGACAATTACAAAATTCTA
Source organism: Aplysia californica (assembly GCF_000002075.1). Classification (NCBI taxonomy): domain Eukaryota; kingdom Metazoa; phylum Mollusca; class Gastropoda; order Aplysiida; family Aplysiidae; genus Aplysia; species Aplysia californica. The sequence goes on along the minus strand of NW_004797939.1, from coordinate 326,759 downwards.
TGTGACATGTTTGGCCGTTTTGAGTTACTCGGACCACGATGTCGGAAACCAAATGTTACATCTGCTCTATCCAAATCGTAAGATTATTCGGAATCGTTATTAAGATATTCAAAGAATTGTATTCGAAAAAGCTTGACATGATATGAAACTCAAACTCTTTGACGTCAATTTTCTCAAAACTAGGTACTGAGCAGATTGAGCTTTGTAATTCCAAGGTAGCGCTGTTGCAATGGAAAACCGTTCTTGTTTGTGCATAGCGAAGGTTTTATTGGGGCATACCATTTATTGTCGAAGGATGAATGAATTGTGATATATAGCTCTCAATTTTTCGAGTTTTGTTGGCTTTGTTTTTGATTATTTATTATTTTTTTGGTGTAAAGTTTTGTTTTGGATTTTCTGGCGGTTTTCTTGATTGTCTTTTTTTAAATACTAGTTTGTTGCTTGTTGATCTTTTTTAAATGGAAAGAGTGGTGAAAGTGTGGTGGAGGACTGGCGTGGTGGGAGCGAGTGGTAGTATACTGTTATGTATAGCAATTGATTCTGTCCCATAACTTAATGCCTGATCTAATATGAGAGTTTAATATTAAGCTTGCATCGACGAACTGATTTTATTGTGAACGATCTCAGTAATCTGGAATGGCTGAATCAGAATCAGAACGGGTTTTAGGTGTTTATTGTCTTATTGGTAAAAGTAAAAGTAACGTTACTGCCCCCCCCCTCCCCAACCCCAAACGTGTTCTCACTCCAGGACGATCACAGTACAACACCATTGTACACCCACGGGTGTTGTACGCCTTGTCAAATAGTTAGAAATTACCGGGGGGGGGGTCTATACTTTACTTTTGTTGTCCTTTTTTAGGCATATTTCTGTACTGGACATCTTTCTGTGGGTATAGGAAGACAGACAGTGCGAACTGTTCTATCATTCAGCATCTGTTATGATAAAGTGTGTAAACATATTATCGACATACTCTTGTTTCAGTTTGAGTTTGTACGAAATTGATGTTGTATCCCCCTCAGCCCGAGATTGGCCCTGACAGGTAGGGTTGGAAGCCTGCCTCTTAAATTATCTAAATTAATGTATCGATGGGTGCGTAATAAATACCTACGTTCAGAAAGGCAAACAAACAAACAAACACACAAAATTGGTACATTGTTAGACACAGATATTATTAGTCCTGTAGACTATGGCACGCTGGGATCTGTAAGTTACTAAAAGGAAGGAAAGAAAAAAATGGTGATGTTATATAATATTTTTAAACATTTTATACCATTTTCAACATGACTATCACATTATGTTTGTGTTGATAATGCACATTGTGTTCCTGTGGTTTATTCAGTAAAAACAAACTTTAGCCCTCCTTTCAGATTATCCTTGACCTCCTTCGCTCTTCCGGCCGGGGCCTCAACTCTACGTGGGGGTCATGTGTGCCTCGCTATGAGTCCAGCGTAAAAGGTACCAAGGCCGTCTCTTTTGATATTTTGAATTGTATAAATTATTGTAACGTCTGAAAAAAAAGTTCATTGAGAAAATTAAATCATACAGTGTTGATGCAACTTTGATTGGAAGAGGTCTCGGTTACATCTCCCCC
>NW_004797939.1:324350-325067 GCF_000002075.1 Aplysia californica | reverse complement strand
TGTGTGTGTGCGTGTTGAGAGCGTACTTTGTGTCCTGTCTGCCTCCAGACTTCAGAGAGTGGGTGGGTGGCGGGTGCTCTTGTGTGGTTTGCTCCTTCTTTCCGATCAAACATCTATCGTCCTTATCTCTCCTCCTTCTTTTTTTGTGTTTGTTACTCTCTTGTAAAACCTCTAATCTTCGCCACTTATATGACCTTATTGTGCTTCAAGTGCTGTAAAACTCTTACTAAAACTAAAACTTTGTGTTTGTTACTCTCTTATAACAACTCTAATCTTCGACACTTATATGACCTTATCGTGTTGCAAGTGCCGTAAAACGCTTACTAAAACTTAAAAACATCAGAGACCACTCAACAGTCAGGGAAGAATGTCGATGACTCGACTGTCCCTGGTCTGTGCCGTGTTGTGGCGGGAAAAGTTCTGACTGAGGAGATACCTGTCTGTCACCACATGGGTTAAGTGGACAAACTCGCCCAGCGGGTGGTTGGAAGGTGGTTGGTGGGTGGTTGGACGGTGGTTGGTGGGTGGCTGGAGGGTGGTTAGCGCGTGGTTGGACGTTGGTTGGTGGGTGGCTGGACGGTGGTAGGCGTGTGGTTGGATGGTGGTTGGAGGCTACTTCTGGTTAAGTGTAAAGTGCATTCATTTATTTATTTAGTAGTAGTAGTAGTTGTAGTAGTAGTAGTAGTAGTAGTAGTAGTAGTAGTAGTAGTAGTAGTA
>NW_004797939.1:322114-323617 GCF_000002075.1 Aplysia californica | reverse complement strand
GAGGAGGAGAAGAAGAAGAAGAACATCAACAACAACAACAACAACAACAACAACAACAACAACAACAACAACAACAACAACAACAACAACAACAACTACAACAAGGAGAAGAAGAAGAAGAAATTCTCGCTGAACAAAGAGCTCTATATCATTGTCAACCCAGCACACCAGACAGATAGTATTCTGAAATGTCCTAGGAAACACTAAGTGCAAGCTGCTGCCATTTTACAGGCGCTTAAACTCTCACACACTGACAAGGCTGGTAATCATTCACACCATAGTGGGCGCTCTCGTGGTCTAGAGGTTAAGTCGTTCGCCTCTTGTTCAATGGTCCCGGGTTCAAATGTGGGTAGCGAGGGAAAAAATCCCTTCTCTAAAATTGTCTCTTTTCACCTCCTCTCCTACTCTCTAACAATTTCTGTTGTCTGCTTTCATCTCCAATTTCTGCCCCCACCCCCTCATCTCCGTTGTCTCCTCCTCTGGGCTCCTGACTCTTTCTGCAGCCTTTCTACTGTTTCTCCTTGACTCCTTCTCACTGCTGTCTTTCAGCCACACCCCTGGTCTTCTGGTAGGAAAGATACACCTAGCCTTCTCGGACAAGGGCGGAAAATCTCAAAGTCCCCATGTGCAAGTTGAGCACGTTAAAGGTCTCTTGGTGGTCAAAAATTGTTAAGAGTAGGCTTCGACCGCCACCCGGGCAAAATTCAAAATTTTCTACCAACTGAAAAAGTTTAATGTGTCCTGCATGCTCATATATCTTATGCAGTTGCAAGCGCTGTAAAACACTTACATAAACAGAACAAAAACACCTTAGTGAATCGAAGAAAATTCGTGTAAAGTGACCTTTCCCACGGACTCAACGCCGTTTTGATTATGTTTGTGTCTGTCACCTATTTCCAATGACAAACGAAAACTTTATTTTCTGAAATTCCATGAGCTGAAACCGTTCTGTTTCTTCAGTCTGCCCCAAAGATGGCTAAATTATCCGTTCTTTTTCAGTAAGCTTTCTGCAAATCTGAGGCCAGTAAATACATTTAATTTGTCAGATTTGAGATCGAAATCCCTTCTATCCCCCCCCCCCCACATCCCCTTGAAATCAGCAGCGTTGAGTGACTGTATTGTAATACTTGTATCATTCCATTCCCGTCTTCCTTTGAATGTTGGGTCTGGAGCTTGTTGATTCTGTCCAAGTAATGCATGCCGCCAATGAGATATGTTGTTGAGGTACCAGACAATCTTTATGCTGTATTTGTCAGATTTGCTGGACATTAAGCTATTCAAGTTCAACAGTTCTATTTTCACAAGTAAAACGGATGAAGTGGATGCCAAGGGAAAGTGTGATGGAGACTGCTTGTGTTCCATAGGTTGCCAATGTACACACAAAGGCAGACAGGCACGCGCACACACACACACACACACTCACACACACACACACACACACACACACACACACGCGCGCGCGCACGCGCACGCACGCTCGCGCAAACACACACACATATATAT
>NW_004797939.1:290244-321873 GCF_000002075.1 Aplysia californica | reverse complement strand
TCTCTCTCTCTCTCTCTCTCTCTTCTCACCAGCCACCTTATCAACCATTTTTATGAGAATTCCCTTTGCTCACGCAAAACCGTTGTTCATTCAAGATCTTTCCTCCGCTTAAGCCACAGATTGTGTTCATCCTATTGAATCATTCTTTTTCTCTAACAGGCATTTCTTTCCCATCTGTGCTGGACATTCAGATAAGCAACTTTCAGACCACTTTAGTGTCACACACAATCTTGAACTTTATGAAAGTGACACACACACACACACAGAGAGAGAGAGAGAGAGAGAGAGAGAGAGAGAGAGAGAGAGAGAGAGAGACTCATTCACTCACTCACACATAAATACATACATATTAGTGTGTTGATTGTAATAACAAGCAACAAACAAAGAGTAATAAATTATAACCAAAACAAAAAGTGCAACGATCGACTACAACAGGTTCTTAAAACAGTGGGAGGACAAAAAAAAAATGATACTTCCAACTTTTTACAACACATTCAACTTTTTACAACTCATTTAGCTTTGGAAATGGTTTAGCCTGGCTAAGAACCCTGTAAAGTACTAGATCCAGTGATAAAACACAATAGTTTGTTAGTTGTATCAACTAGCCACTCCCATAAACTAATAAATCATAACCAATACTAAAAGTGTAACGACCGACCCTAAAAGATCTCAAAACAGCAGGAAAACAAAGAAATAAAGATAATTTAAGCTTTATACAACACAATTGTCTTTGGATAGGTTTCAGCCAGGCAGAGCGCCTTATTTATAAAATGGTATACTGTGGTAAAACACAATGATGCGTTGAATCCTCGTAACAACTAGCCAAAACCAAAATGTCATAGAATACAACCAATACAAAAAGTGCAACCAACGACGACCACAACAGTCCTCCCCCCCAAAAAAAAAAATATTAAAAAATAAATAAATAAATAAAAAATATAAGAATATAATAAATGAATAAATAAATTTTTTTAAAATAATAAATAAATAAAAATAGAGATACTTTGAACTTTTTATAACACATTTAGCTTTGGATAGGGTTTATCCTGGCAAAGAACACTCTAGAATGGTAGATCCTGTTGTAAAACACAATAGTGTGTTGGTTGCAACAACTATAGTGCGGTCGAAAATTCGTGATGCAACGTATCCTGAAATATCTCTTTAACGGGTGAATCAATGTAACCCATACTTTGCACAGCAGTTTGTATCTATTTGTCTTAACTAAATCATATTCTTAAAGAGGAATTGGGGCTTGATTTAAAAACTTTTCTTCATAGATTTATATAAAATACTGGAAATCTCTGCCACACGTAAAAAGGTATTGTTCACAGCACTTCCCGCTTCTCACACACATTTTGATTACGCATATGGCCTACGTCACAGCTCATCAATGACAGTTTTTACTTGCAAAACTTGTTACAAGAAATCATTTTTATAGTGAACACATTTTTTGCACTAATAGCTCTCAAAACATGCGTTCTATAAGCATAAAGTCCCGATTGGAAAAACATGAAGGGCTTGCTATTAAAAGCAATATTGCCTTTGCTGTAAACATTAAAAAAATCTGTAGAAACCACTCGCTTGGAATTTTTAATTAGTATTTATTAAGGAATTTTCTAAAATACAGCATGCAGATGTTTACAAAAATGTTGATCTGTTAAGACAAATTGACACAAATCATTGTGCAAAAATTGGAGAACCTATGTTCGATAGTTCAGGAGATATTTGACAAATTGTCGCGCCACGACGTTTTGACCACACTATAGCAGCAAACAAAAATAATAAATTATAACTTTTTTTTAAAACGTCCAAAGACCGACAGAATCACTTTCTTAAAATAGTAGGACAAACAAATAATGATACTTCCAACTTTTTAAAACACATTATTTAGCTTTAGATATGGTTTAGAATGGCAAAGAACCCTATAAAATGTTAGACCTTGAGATAAAACACCATAGTTTGTCAGTTGTAACAGCTAGCAACGCACACAAACTGATAAATTATCATCAAAACTTAAAGTTTAATGACCGACTACAAAAGTTACTCAAAAAGTAAGAGAATAAAGAAACAAAGACACTTACAGCTTTCTACGACCCACTTAGCTTTGGGTAGAGTTTGACCAGGCAAATAACCATACGAAGAGTTCAATCTGTGGGTTGGTAGCAAAAACTAGCCTTGCACAAAAACTTATAAATTATAAACAATACAAAAAGTGTAAAGATCGAACACAACAGTTTCTCAAAACAGTAGGAAGACAAAAGAATAATGATACTTTCAAGTTTTTACAACACCTTTAGCTTTGGATAGAGTTTAGCCTGGCAAAGAACCATACAAATGCTAGATCCTGTTCTAAAACACAATAGTGTGCTGGTTGTAACTACTAGCCACGTACAACAATTAATGAATTATAACCAATAAAAAAGTGTGACGACCGACCACAACAGTTTCTCAAAACACTATGAAGACAAAAAAATAAAGAAAGTTATATCTTTTTACAACACATTTAGCTTTGGATAGGGTTTAGCCTGTCAAAGAATCCTACAAAAGCTAGATCATTGGGAAAAAATAAAATAGTATGTTGATTGTAACAACTTGCAACAAGCAAAAAGTAATAAATTACAACAAATACAAACAGTGTAACGACCGAACACAACAATTTCCTAAAACTGTAGAAGGACAATAAAATAAAGATACTTTCAACTTTTTACAAAACATTTATCTTTGGATAGGGTTTAGCCTGGCAAAGAACCTATAAAAAGCAAGATCCTGTGGTAAAACACAATAATGTGTTGGTTGTAACAAATAGCCACGTGCAAGAACTAATAAATTATAACCAATAAAAAAAAGTGTAACGACCGACCGCAACAGTTTCTCAAAACAGAAGGAGGACAAAGAAAATAATGATAGTTCCAATTTTTTTCTACACATTTTGCTTTGGATATGGTTTAGCCTGGCAATTAACCCTACACAATGTTTAATCCTGTGATTAAACACAATAGTTTGTTGATTGTAGCAACTAGCCACGCACAAAAATTAATAGATTGTAACCAATACTCAAAGTTTAACGACCGACCACAAAAGTTATTTAAAAAAGTAAGAGAATATTGAAATAAAGACATTTACAGCTTTTAACAACCCATTTAGATTTGGATAGGGTTTGACCAGGCAAAAAACCGAATGAAATGCTAAATCTTTGGGTAAGACACAATAGTGGGTTGGTTGCAACAACTAGCCATGCACAGAAGCTAATAAACTATAACCAATGCTAAAAGTGTAACGACCAACCACAAAAGCTACTTATAACTGAAAGAGAACAAAGAAATAAAATACTTCAAGCTTTTAATAACACAATTAGCTTTGGATAGGGTTTAGGAAGGCAGAGAACGCTATAAAATACTAGATCCAGTGGTAAAACAAAATAATGGGTTGGTAGTAACAACTAGCCCCGTACAAAAAAACTAAGAAATTACAACCAATACAAAAAGTGTGACCACCGACCAAAACAGTTTCTCAAAACAACAGGATTAGGAGTACAAAATAATAATGATACTTCCAACGTTTTACAACACTTTTAGCTTTGGATAGGGTTTAGACTGGATTAGAACCCATTAAATGCTAGATTCTGTGGTAAAACACAAAAGTGTGTTGGTAGCAACAACTAATGACGAACAAAAAATAGACTATAGACACCACTAAAAGTGTAACGACCGACCACAAAGACTACTCAAAACAGTAGGAAGACAAAAAAAAAAGGATACTTCAAGCTTTTTACAACACAATTATCTTTGAATAGGCTATAAAACTCTAGATCCTAAATTAAAACACAGTAATGTGTTGGTTGTAACAGCTTACAAAAAAAGTAATAAAATATTAACAAAAAGTGTAACAAACGACCACAACATTTTCTTGAAACAGTAGGAGGACCACAAAAAAAATGATACTTCCAACTTTTCACAAAACATTTATCTTTGGATAGGGTTTAGCCTGGCAAAGAACCCTATAAAATGCTAGATTCTGGGGTAAAACACAATAGTTTGTTGGTTGTAACAGCTAGCCATGCAAAAAAAAAAAAAACAACTAATAAATTGTAACCAATACTTTAAGTGTAACGACCGACCACAAAAGTTACTTTAAAAAGTAAGAGACTAAAGAAAAAATGACAATTACACCTTTTTACCACCGATTTAGCTGTGTATAGGTTTTGACCAGGCAAATATCCTACGGAATGCTAAATCTTTCGGAAAACACTAGTTTTATTATTATTATTATTATTATTATTATTATTATTATTATTATTATTATTATTATTATTATTATTATTATTATTATTATTATTATTATTTATGATGATGATGATGACGATGATGATGATGATGATGATGATGATGATGATGATGATTATTATTATTATCATTATTATTGTTTATATTGCTGCTAATTTATATTATGCATGTGATTGTAAGCCTGCGTGCGCACGCGGGCGTGTGTGTGTGTATGTGTGTGTGTGTGTGTGTGTGTGTGTGTGTGTGTGTGTGTGTGTGTGTGTGTGTGTGTGTGTGTACACGTAGTGAAACACCAAACCAATGTGCCAGGATCTGGGGAATAAAGATGCATCGTATCTTATCTTATCTTAGTGTATTGCATGCAACAACTACTCACGCACAAAAAATAATAGACTAAAAACAATACTAAAATTGTAACGACCGACCACAAAAGCTACTCGAAACTGCAGGAAGACAAAGAAATAAAGATACTTCCACCTTTTTGCACCCCATTTAGCTATTGATAAGGATTAGCCTGGCAAAGGACTCTATAGAAAGCTAAACCCTGAGGTAAAACTCAATAGTGTGTTGGTCGCAACAACTGGCCACGCACAAAAAATAACAGACTATAAACAATACCAAATGTGTAACGACCGACCACAAAAGCTACTCAAAACAGGTTGAAGACAAAGAAATAAAGACACTTCAAGCTTTTTACAACATGCATGTAATTAGCTTTGGATAGGGTCTTGCAATGCAGAGAATGCTATAAAATTCTAGATCCTGCGGTAAAACAGTAACAGTAAAGAACCAAGACGGAAAAAAAACATTTTTAGAAAGGAAGCTCAGTCAAGACGATGGGTAGTTCATTTCAATAGTCTCCTGTACAGACCACCGCTAAGTAACCCGCCAAACATCCTGCCAGCAAGAAATGAGTTACCAATCTGCTGTGATGCTCCATCAAAACAAGAGATTATGGATGCCATTAAGATGCTGATCAACGGTAAAGCGGTAGGTCCTGATCAGATTCCACCTGAGGCCCTAAAAGCAGACGCCAAAGTGACGGCAGACCCCCTTCTCCCATTGCTTACCAAAATCTGAAGTTCCCAAAGGATTGGAAAGGACACCTTGTGAAACTTCCTAAAAAGGGGGATCTCAGCAACTACCTAGAAATAACTCTTTTCTCAATACCAGGCAAGGTCTTCAACAGAATAATTCTGCAACGGATCCAAGACTTCGGGATGAGCAGGCTAAGTTTTCGGAGAAATCGGTCAACCACGGACCAGATTGCCACGCTGAGGGTCATTGTGGAACAGTCCCTGGAGTGGAACTCCAAGTTGATCGTCAACTTTCTTGACTACGAGAAGGCCTTTGACAGTATAGACCGAGCAACACTGTGGAAGGTACTGAGACATCACAGAATCCCTCAGAAGTTGGTTAACCTCTTCAGGAACATGTATGAAGGGACATGTTGCAGGGTTATACATGATGGCCAGCTCACTGACAGCTTAGGCATCAAGAGTGGTGTGAGACAGGGGAGCTTACTATCACCTTTCCTCTTTATCTTGGCAATCGAATGGCTGATGAAGGAAACCACAAGAGGACATGGAAACGGCATACAGTGGACCCCATGGACACAGTTGGACGATTTGGATTTTGCAGACGACTTGGGGCTTCTGCCACACACTCAGGAACAGATGCAAGCAAAGACCACAATTATCAGAGTCTGTTGGATCGAAGATCTACCCCGGAAAGTCAAAAGTCTTAAGGATATGTGCACTACGAAAAGAGCAGGTCACAGTAGAGGGAAATGCACCAGAAGGCGTCGAATCCTTCAGCTGTCTTGGGAGTATGACTGACAGAGAGGGAGGAAAGGGCGCTGAAGTAAAGTCCCTTATTGGAAAGGCACAGACTGCATTTATTTCTTTGAACAGGATTTGAGGGACCAGGGATATCTCACTACGAACAAAGCTGAGAATTTTCAACTCAAATGTGAAGTCTGTCCTGTTTTATGGATGTGAGACATGGAACACATCTCAGAAGTGCATAAAGAGGATCCAAGTTTTCTTGAACAAGACGTAGCGTCCGAGGAAGCTACTGAGGATCAGATGGACAGACAGGATCACCAACGAGGAGGTATTAAGAAGAACGAGATAGAGCCCAGTCAGAGATGAGGTGGGGAGGGGGCGTTGGCGATGGTTGGACACACTTTCAGGAAGTCAAGCAGCTTCATAACAAGGAAAGTATTAGATTGGAACCCGCAGGGTAAAAGATGAAGGGGAAGACCACGTGGAACCTGGAGAAGAGTCACGGAAATGGATGTACAGAAAAGTGGGAAGACATGGAGTGACATCAAGCGACTCGCCCACGATACGGAAAGGTGGAAAGTGTTTGTTCGTGGCCTATATCCTGATTCAGAGTGAAAAAGGCAATGGCGATGAGGTAATCAAAATAATGTGTTGAGTGTAACAACTAGCCAAAACTAAAAAGTAATGGAATATAACAAATACAGAAAATGTAACTACCGACCAAAACAGTTTTTCAAAACAGTAGGAGGACCAAAAAAAAAAGAAAGAAAGGGGCCAACTTCCAACTTTTTACAACACATTTAGTTTTGGATAGGGTTTATCCTGGCAAAGAATTCTATAGAATGCTAGATCCTTTGGTAAAACACAGAAGTGTGTTGGTTGTAATAACTAGCCAAGCACAAAAAGTACATGTAATAGATTTTAAGCGATACAAAAAGTGTAACGACCAACCACAACATTTTCTCAAAACAGTAAGAGGACTGACAAAGAACCCTACAAAATTCTTGATCCTGTGGTAAAACACAGCCATGCACACACATACTCTCTCTCTCTCTCTCTCTCTCTCTCTCTCTCTCTCTCTCACACACACGCGCACGCACGCACGCACACACACACACACACACACACACACACACACACACACACACACACACACACACACACACACATACGCACGCACACACAGTGCTTCATGAGTTCGTCTTCTTTTACAGTCAAAGCTGATGATTTGTTGAATGATTTTGTTTTATCCCACATCACCCAAACATTTGATTCTTGAACACACGCCATCCTCATCTTCGCATATGATTTGTTTTCATCAGAACCTACGGCAAAAGTAAAGAACAATAAAGAACACTAATTTGCTTGTTCTTGCAGATCCTGAAGACTACTGGATGAGAAGTTATATGCCCCCCCCCCCCCCAAACCTCATCGCAACCCAAAGACAGAGAAAACAAATTGTAAATGAATTAAGAATTACACAAACAAGAATAACTCTAGTTCAAATTTACCCCCCCCCCCCACATCAAACAATAAACAACCCCTCCTAAACAAACAAACAAACAAAAAAACAACAACAAACAAACAACCCCTCCCAAATAAACAAACAAAAAACAAACAATCCCTTCCAAACAAACAAACAAACAACCCCCCCCCCCTCTAAAAAAACAAACAAAACAATTCCCTATTCCCTTCCAGAAAAAAAGAAATACAAAACGATAATAATAAGATAAATAAAATAAGAAAAGATAAATTTTAAAAACCCTGCCTCAACACAGAAAGGTTTGTCTTGGTGAATTGTCAAGATGTGACTGGTGTATTATGAGGCGAAATTGTTTAAGTGCGGATCTATAGCCTGGGCGGTCATATGACATTATGCTGTTGAGAGCGCTGTAAATGTTAAAACTCTTACTAAACAAACAGATGTATAGTATAGCCTCTTCACAGTCACACCCAGAAGAGGTTATTTTGTTCTCAGAGTGGAAATTTTAAAAAAAACAAAAAATTAGTATCACCTTCTGTCTGCTGGGATACTGTATCCCACTCAGACTGGGTTGGGCCTTACAGACTGGGCTGGGAGGGGGGGTCTCGTGGCTTAGAGGTTAAGGTGTTTGCCTCTAATTCAAAGGTCCCGAGTTCGAATCCGGGTAACGAAGGGGAACATTTTTCTTTTATAAAATTGTCTCCTTTCACCTCTTTTCCTGCTCTGTAACAATGTTCTTTCGTCAGCTTTCGTCTCCACTTTCTGCCCCACACCCCCTCACCTCCTTTGCCCCATCCTCTGGGCTCCAGACTCTTTCTGTAGCCTTTCTACTGCTTCTCCTTGGCTCCTTCTTAATGCTGTCTTTCAGCCACACCCTTGATGTTATGGTAGGTAAGATCTACACCTAGCCTCCTCGGACAAAGGCAAAAATTCTCGGAGGTCCCGTGTGCAAGTTGCGCACGTTAAATATCCCTTGGTAGTCAAAAATCGACAAGAGTAGGCTTCGACCACCATCCGGGCAAAACTCAAAATTTCCTACCGACTGAAAATGTTTGGTGTGTCCCGCGCGCTCATATGATCTTATGCAGTTGCGAGTGCAAAACACTTGCCCCCCCCCCCCCCAAAAAAAAAAAAAGACTGAGCTGAAGCAGCCTGCCTCCTTAGTGATATAGAGTGTGTTGATGTGAGCAAAAAAATCCTCACTATTAAAATAAATTATATAAATTGTGTTGATGTAGGCAAAAAAATCCTCACTATTAAAATAAATTATATAAATTGTGTTGATGTGGGCAAAAAATACACACATGTACTCCATTTTACAAGTTTCTTTTGGGTTTTAGTAAGTGTTTTACGGCACTTGCAACACAATAAGGTCATTTAAGTGCTGAAGATTACAGGTGTTACGAGAGAGTAACAAACACAAAAAAGAAGGAGGGGAGATAAGGACAATAGATGTTTGATAGGAAAGAAGAAGCAAACCACACCAGAGCACCCGCCAACTACCCACTTTTTACAACAATTTATAATCCATGGTGTGAATTTTGGCCTGCTCTCTTCGAGGTCCGTCGCCATTCCAACCTTGTGATATTGAAGTGAACTACAGTCGAACTTGTCTTAGATGGCCACCAATTGTTGAGGAATAAAGTGGTGGTCGTCTTAGACAGGTAGACGTCTTACACAGTGTCACTATAATATTGCAAACACGAAAATGCGAAGTGGCCGCTTGTACAGGTGATTGTTGTATACAGGTGGTCATTAGAGCAGGTTCAATTGTATTTTATCTAATTCTTTCTTTTTTTAAAAACTGAACACCTTTAGTTACATTCCTGTGAGGATTTTACTGATAAACATTGATGGATTTTGATCATATGACCGTAAAAAAACCCAGCAGACTGTACTTTGCTTGTAGTAGGGCGTTGACCTTAAACTTAAACAACAACAGCATCAGTAAAAAGAACAAGAGCAAAAACAGCAATGAGAACGACAGCAATGTATGAATAATACTGGGTACTACTTTACATGTAATTCTAGCGAACTGAACCCAGAAACACTCATCGAATATGTCACCAAATTTTATTTTCCAAAACTTTCCTCCACAAAAATATAGAGCCAAAATTTTGACAGCCGATAACTTGTATAACTGGTTTGTTGAGACATAAATTATGACAACCCAAATGTAAGTGTGGCGAGAAAGGAAAAGTCACACCTTTTAAAAACTCAAATTAATTAATTTCTATGAACTCTTTTCTTTCATATCTTCCAGTGCAGAGAAACCTATTCCCACTCAGACTCGAAGACTGAACACAAATTCAATCAGTACAAGGGCGAGTGAGTAAAAATTGTGTCCTATTCATCTAGAATGGTTACACTGAAGACAAACAAAAGTGTCCACACCGAGGAACAGTATAATACTTTTCTCTTCTCACTCAATGTAAGTCAATTGTAAGCCTACATTTTTGATACGCTGGTCATCAATTCTTTCAGAAGGAAAGAAGATTAAAATGCTAGAAAAACAGATGTTCTTCTTGGATGTGATGAGTCTAGCTTCTACAGCAAGGTCTTACAACAGCTAAGCAAGATCAGGTAAGTAAGCTAGCAATTTCCCTGCCCTGTCCTTTGAACCAATCACTCACCAGTCCTAAATTAATGTCACTGCGGTAATTAATAACATCATATAATCCAAAACAATCACAACTACTTGAACGGATGACCAGGAGTGAATAATAATAATAATAATATGTCACGCACAGTGCAAGTGGATGAACAAACAAAATGTGTCGCGACACGGTGGAATCAGACGCCCATCAATTTTCCGGCATATGGGTTTATCAGTATCATCTTAATGCCTGTTCATAAAAGTATCCATGTATGTTGAATAGAAGTCGAAAAATATGTAATTGAAGGAAGTCAGGGTTTCCTGGTTTCAGAAAAATTAGTGAGAAATGGCCGCAAAACTTGGTAACTTCCATAGCCTGAGAGTCTTTGGAAACTGAAAATTTATACTTTTTGTGCTGTTAATCAATGTTCTTCAGTAAAATTCATATAAAAATGTGTTTTTCAATGAACAAAAAAGGTATTGAGCCAACAAAAGCAAACTAGAAAAGAATTGCCCATCGGCCAAAAAATGCTGTTTTCTTTAATTTCATTATTTCCATGATCGCCTGATTTCACCACGTGCCTCACAAATTATTCTCACAACTTGCTGAGCAGAGACAAAATGTGTCATGACGCAGTGGAATCAGGCACTTGTCAATTTTTGGGCATTTGTAGTTATTGATACCGTCTTAAAACGTTTTCATTTGTCTTACTCTTTATGAAATAAATACTCATCTATCTTGACCAGAAACTGAGATATTTGTGATGGAAGGAGGTGGGAGTCGCCTTATTTCAGAGGTAAAATTAGCGAAAAAAATGGTCGCCAAAATTAGGTGACTTCCAAAGCTTGAGAGTCCTTGGAAACCGCCAAATTAAGATTTGCTGTGCCTTTAAGCAACATTTTTCAGTATAAATCTACACAGAAATATGTTTTTAAATGAACTCTAAAGGTGTTGAGCCAAAAAACAAAAATTCAACAAAAACTGCGAAACGAGCAGAAAAATGCCGGTTTCTCTAATTATTGAATTATCGTTATTTTGAAGAGCGCCTGATTTCACCACACTGGCTCACAAATATATGCCTGAGACAAAGGAACACGAACAATTTTCCAAATACATGTACAATCAGGAATCATTACACTTGTAATCTTCATAATAATTAACGTGACCAAAACATGAATAAGAGAGAGAGCTAAACGAACACAACTGCCTTCCCTAACCCCCCCCCCCCCCCCCAAATCCCAAACCCAAACCAAAAAACAAATCATCTAAATAAATAATTAATATTGTTTAATATTTCAAAAATAACATTAAAGGGAAGCAATTCATGGCAGCATTCAAGAAACTATGCTGGCCGACTAGCTTCCCTTACAATTCACAGTCGAATATCATTCAATTTCACGATAAAAAGCCAGACGAATATTGGTAGTTGGTCGACTTGCTCCCACATGTCCTCTGTCCGTTACATCCTCCACAAGTAAAACAAATCAACTGCTCAAAGTAGAGTTCAACTAAGCTATTTGTGTCTATATAATAATAATAATATTATATTATATGTACATATAGCCTACACACTGAATATGATGTATTTGTTAGAATATGTCCTTTTGTTCAATACAAGGAGGGCATGAAACAAGTTCCATTAGTACCATGCCAGTTTGCAGAGCTGGGGACCCTCGTTTACTTAAAAAACATGTCTTTTTTTTTATAGTAGAGGGTTCTACGGCGCTCGCAACTGCATAAGATCATATGAGCGCCAATCATGTCTTTACTATTTACAAGTTGGTTAAAGTAAAGTGTATCCCTTCCCCCTCTCCTCCACATTTTGATAATCAAAGCCCACTGGTTTCTTCTCCAGTTAGACATAACTGTAAGCCAACTGTAATTTCCACAGTGACCCTGGATGTTGCACACTATTGGTCAAGCAGTTTTTAAAAAAGGGAGGCGGGGGCTGAGGGTGGTATACCTTACTTTCAGAAACAATTAGACACAAAATTTAGATAAGATAACTCCACAATACAGTTCACTGAAACAATGTGACGATATATACAATGAAGGGGAAAAAGGCAGTTAAACACATCGTTCTTCCATAGAGAACGGTGAAAAATGGTAGGATGTAACAACCATAACATTCCTTATAGTTATGCACAAGTGGCCAAGCATAAGACAAAAAACTATGAGCTAATGTGAAGGTGTTAAAAAAAAAGCACAATACAACTGGTATATATAAATAAACGCAAACATTCATCCAAATCATAAATGTAATCGGCAGAATGGTATAAAAACCTGAGCGAGAGAAGTACAAGTGATGAAAAAAAAAAGGGAGACTTCGCACTTCATTCACTCTTTGGAACTACCAGATACCTTGGACTGTCAGGGCGTCTGAGGAATGCGAAAGTAGTAAAGAGTATTTCTAAAATACCAAATCTTTTCATATCCTTACTTACAATTATCATGTTTTAATAACAAAAAACAGTTGTATATTTGGCAGATTATGTTTCAGGTGTATGCAAAATTTGTACTGATACAATCCCTCCCCTCCCCCCCCCCCCCCAAAACCCACAACAAAAAACCAAAAAAATGTAACAAAAGAAACCAACAAACAAGAAACGACTGAGCATCACTGTATGAAAAAGAGCAAATGCAACAAAAGCCAAATGTCCAAGGAATTTCTGACCGGATTCAGTTTTGCAAATGAAAAAAAATTAGTTTTTACAATACCTCCAGTCGATACCCCTTTAAAAGAAAAAAATCTACATCTTCTGATATGAATGAAAGAATTACAATAAACATTTTACATTCCTGTTGACACCATTTATATCATTTAGGAAGTAGGATGCTTCAAACTACTTGTCAGGACCAACCCTGGCGGTTTAGTTTTAGTAGAGTTTTTACAGTGCTAGCAACTGCTTCAACAGCACAAAGTCTGCTGGACAATAAACATCCCTTGTTCCCTCAAATAAAAATATCAGTCAGAAGTAAAAAGACCTAAGCTTCTGATCTGTAACAAAGAACGATACAGAAGGTCATTCTTACTATCATCCATCAAACATCTTCCATCTTAATCACCTCGCTTATAAGTATTCATAAGACCTTAGAGCATGCATCAGAATACCATTGAATTACAATCAGAATACTGAGTTAGTATCTAGCTTAACATTATTATTGTTTATAACTACAGTTAATTTATATTATGCATTTGACTGTCAGCCTGTTGGTGAGTGCAAGCATACTGCGTGTGTGTGCATGTTTGTGAGTGCGTGCGTGTGAGCGTGTATGTGTGTACGTGGTGAAATCACCAAACCAATGTGCCAGGATCTGGACAATAAAGATGTATCTTATTTTATGTTATCTTGACGGACAGATGAAAAGACTAGAACAAATAACTTCTCAAGCGGGAATCAAACTCACAGTTCTAGGGTGCAACGAAGATGAGCCTAACTAGTGCACTACAAACACCAGTTTCTTCTGAAACGAGGAGGTAGTAAGTAAAATTTATTTGTCAAGCATACAAAAAGTTGAGATTATTCTGCAACTGAGAGACTTGGTTTGGCAATGAAGTTTGGCAGTGACAATAAATTATTTCTTGAGAAGTACACAACAAAAGGAAAAAGGTGGGAATGAACGTAAGGAAGTAAGGTAAAGGTTTTTAAAAGTTTTAGTAGGAGTTTTATGACACTAGCAACATGTTGGTACCAGACGCTCGTCAATTTTAGGGCACAAGGAGTTATTTCCATGCTTTTGATGAAAAGGTACCCATGTATTTTGAATAGATGTCCAGATGGAAGGAGGTTGTTTGGTGTCAGACGAACAATAAGTAAGCAAATAACTGCCAAAGTTAGGTGATTAAAAAAGCCTGAGTGTTCTTGGGAACTGCAAGTTTACATTTTTTTTGTGTGTGTGTTTCTGATCAACATTTTTTCAGTAAAATCCAAGCAAGAAAGTGTTTTTAAAAAGACATAAGAGATATCTATTAAAAATTGTCCAATGGGCAGAAAAATGTTGGTTTCTTCAATCTCATTTTTTAGACAAGCGCCTGATTTCACCACAATGCTTCACCTTTTTATTATGAACTTAAAAAGAAATCAGAGACCTCTCAAACATAAAGCTTTCCGGTAGACACTTTGAAGAGAAAACAAGCAGCAGCGCTGACCTCCAAACATTTGAAAGGAATCAAGATATTTAAAGTCATCAGAATTAAGAAAGAGTGAAGTAAAAACAGATGAGTTATGAAACTTCTAAAAATCGGATGAAAAAAAATATTGCACTCATGAAACATAGTTTACACAAGTAACAAAAAGCAATTCAACAAAGATTATATAAGCAAGGGTAACTGATTTATTTTAGACAGAAAATTCTTTAAACAAAAATAATCAAGCAAAATTTCAATTACATTTTCTTACTGGTTTCCAGAAAAGCATACGGCCTGTTTCATCAACCAGCTGTCCAGATGTTCTAAACCCTAAATTGAAATATTTGTATTTATCATAGTTTCTCAATCGGTGGTATCAGCTGCATTTGCTAAAGGAGCATTTTGCTGTTGAAATTCAATTTCTAAATGATGATAAAAGAAAGAAAGAAAAGAAAAGCTATTGCTAACCCTATCTGTACGCCCTGGGGTCATTTTGTACACCCCAGTTGTATTCTTCACATTTTAGAATACTTCTAGTACGAAGATCTCTTTGAAACTTTCAGTATTTCTCAAAAAATCATTTTGACAGACTGCTAAGCAAAATGTACAGATCGGATTAACCCGTAAATTTCGTCTTGGAAAGTGGTGGCACAGAGTACCCCACGTCGTATGGATACGAGAGTACAACACGACGTACAGATGGGGTTAAAGAATGAAAACATGTTATTTTTTCTCTCTCCTGAAAAGATTTGCTGTCTAGGGTTAGCACATTCAAACAGCTTGCTGATCACTTCATTTTGTTGTTTTATATAAGTAGTTTGCGTCTGCTGTTAATATTCAGAATATTTTTAAAATATTTTTATTTTTCAAGCCGTATTTAAGCTGTCCGCTGTAAGAAAAAGATAAGATTTGATTTTTAAATCATAGCACACCACACGTTGAATACAGCACAAATACGAAATCTATAACATTATTTTAGAAGAGAAACGAGGTATCATTTTTTAAAGAATGAAATAATATGCAAATGGCTCTTATGAAATGACAAAATGAAAAACAAATTTACATAGTTACATAATAGACATACCGTGCAAAGAAGCTCTTGAAATTTTATCTGTAAAAACTAGTGTGCAATACACTTACAGTGCAGCCTCTCTATATCGACCTCCGACATAACGACATCCTTTTGTATAGCGACACGGGGCCCAATCCCGATTTTTCCCTTATATATTCAGTAATATTTGACAATCATGTCATTATAGAGAGGCTGCACTGTATATTCACTGGTTCATGACATTGTTGCTAACTAACTCAAACAACATCATTGTTCCAATTATGAATAAATAATGTGTGACTAACTCTTTTTGACTTTCATACTATTTCTGGCAGTCATGGGTTTCAAATACTCAGTCCAAGTCTAAAGTAGTACAGTAATCAGCAGTAATGACACAACAAGCCAAGTTTCATCTGCAAGATCGGCACAAATCACTTTCCTCACTAATGTAAATAGCTTGTTTTACAAGTGCGA
Organism: Aplysia californica; assembly: GCF_000002075.1. Classification (NCBI taxonomy): domain Eukaryota; kingdom Metazoa; phylum Mollusca; class Gastropoda; order Aplysiida; family Aplysiidae; genus Aplysia; species Aplysia californica. The sequence continues at coordinate 306,069 of NW_004797939.1, read as the reverse complement.
GTCTGCAAGACATTTTCATCAGAGATTTCAATCACTAATCTGAAATGTCAAGACGTGTACATTGTCACATTATAATTTATAATGAACAGTACCTGAAAAAATACATTGTGTTTCCGCAAAAAGAATTCACGAAAACAATGCAGTAAACATAAACGGCAAAAGAGACAAGTGTAAGGTAAAACAAAGTCAGGACTACCACCAATTACTTGAAACCCTTCTTTGGATCATTATGTACAGTCAAACTGAAACATAGGCAACAAAGATAATAATAATAATAATAATAGATAGCATTTGTATAGCGCATATCCCCGCTCAACAGCAGGCTCTATGCGCTTTACGCTATATTAAATGTCAAAGTTATCAAGTTGTGTCCAAAATGATAAACAGGAACTATGATTACTATGAACAGCAATGCGCACAAAGTACCATATATTATATAGGAACTGGTACACATAGAAACTGACCATGAATGTAGAAATAATAAAACATGACAAAAAGGACACATTCTTTTTCAAGAACAGGTTTGACACTGATGAGGAGATGAATTGTGTTCATCCGTATGTATAAAACATGAACAGGTTAATAAACAAAACAACATACTGTACACCAGGCTTTTTTCACATACGCTCTTTATTTTTTCGCACATTTAGTTTTTCCTGAACATTTCGAATTTGCGATCTGAATTGCTCAGTGTAATTTATGCTGTCTGAAATACTTCTAGATGTATACTAGTATACAGCCATCTAATTTTTCATTGCAATTGAACTCCAATGCCACGAAGTGCAGAAAACAAGTTAAATAAGATAGACATTTAAAGACAAAGTATAGTCTTAATAACACTCAAATAATACTCTAACATTTCATGACTTGGAATTCACAGGTTTCTTTCAAAATCACAAAAACTGAAAATTCATGTAGAACATGAAAAACGCCTGGTGTACAGTAATACCATTAACCACGGTATAAGAACATATGTATAAATATAAAAGACTCTACAGCTGATCATTTCCCGCTCATCAGCTCCTGTGTATTTTTTTTTTTTGGGGTGGGTGGGTAATATTGTAATGACATTCTGCAAGACGTCCATCTGTCTAGAATTACCATTTTTCTTCTCAACGGTAGGCGGCCGTCTTAGACAATTTTGACAGTACTTTTGGGTTGGCTTTGCTATACCATATAGGGGAAAATTACATAATCTGCGTTTCTATGGTGTAAGTCATACCGGGAAGGGCCAAACGGTCTACCGGTACCTGTGTGGCACCACTAGATGGTACTTGAACATACAGAGACTGGTTTGTCTGCTCAGAGTTGACCACAAAAGCAGCACTATTTGGTTGACTCTCTACAGACTGTGTTCCCATCCTGGTTACTTCCATACCTACACCATTGACAACATGAGGTACTGAGGCAGTTTGTAGTTCAGTTTGAGCCACAGTGCCTTGGTGGTTCCTCTTAATATCTACTTCAATACCAGTATTGACAAGCTCTTTGCCTTTTAAGTGGTGCACTAAATGTTTACCATTGGGTTTGGGCTCCAACACTAAAATGTTACCATCTTTCTTTACAATGAGTGGTTTGTTGGAATTCTGCACATTAGATGCAGATTGGTTCTGAGTAGGACGAGCCATGGGAACATCAACAGTTTGTACAGGCTGCTGCTGCTGTTGTTGCATCAGAAGCATTTGGTCTTGCGGACTCTGAGCGTACACAGCATGCTGACTTATCTGTTCACTCTGTGAGTGGTCCACTTGGAATTCTGTGGCAGAAGTGTTGGCAATCTGTTGAGAAGACAACGACAAAGATGGGGAGGAGGACACGGAAGACCTGGAAGAAGTGCTGTAGTTACTTTTAATTTGTTGCTGAAGGGAGGGCGACATCTCCGAAGGAGAAATGTTCAACAAGGCTGGGGCCAGCAGCTCTGCCGTTGAGATATTCAAAGAGCCATTGTCTGCTGAAGGTTGTGGTGTGCCACTAACCATCATTCTTTGGACCACAATATTCTGACCACTTGTAACTGCAACGTTACCAGGAACCACTTGGTTCTCCATATAGGAGGGGTTAATTGAGGAGCCACCAACAACAATTTGTTGCACACCATCACTCACAATAACATTGGTAACATTGTCTGTGTTGTACAGGCTGCCGTAATTCTCGACATTCTGGTCATAAAAACTGTTCGTGTGAGTCTCAGCTTCAATACCAGGCTCCTCTCTGGATTTTCTCAAAGCTCTGTTCATGAGTTCATTCATGTTCAAACCAGAACTTCTCACAGACATCTGATGGCTGACAGAGGTCTCGTCAATGTCGTTCTCCTCATACACGACAGAAGGAATACTCATAGCACTGCTGCTCGACTCGGAGGAATACTGATTCCGCAGCTGCATTCGCGGGGGATTGTCAACGATGTGACGGACCGGCGCTAGAGGTCCAGACTGAGGAATGGCAGCGCCTTTCATCAGAAAGTCACTTAAGTCTAATTGTTCTCCTGGCTCACTTAGAGCACCTTGGTTCACCCCTTGATTGGGAGTGACCGTTCTGGGTGATGGGGACTGGGAGGAAGGGCTCCTTACAATGGACACTGACTGCTGCGGTCTGCTCCTTGTGCCCTCTTGGATAGGTTTTCCACTGAAGAGCATTACAGCTGCAGGCGGTTTTGAAGTAAAGGAATCAGATTCAGGAAGATTCTGTGGAACAGCAGTGACCGTGGGCTGTACAGCAGAAGCATCATGGAGATGACTGTGAGTAGAGTTGGAGCATGAATTCTCCAAGATGGACCTCACATGAACGGGTAGTTGACATCCTCTTTTCATGTGATCTCGAATAATTTGTGACAGTTTGTTGACCTCTTCTTCTAAATGAATTTTTCTCTTCGAAAGATCCTCATTTTCATTTTCCAACTGATTATTCCTCTGCAACAAAGAAAAATAGGATAAAAATGATTAGTAATTCAGATCAACTGAACACATAGAGCATGATAGTTATATTTGATAATTGAAACAAAGCTCACTTTCACAAAATAAAAAAGCAGAGATAAATATACACAATTAAACAATCTTCCCCACCAAGAAATCGAACACAGGTTCTGTATGAAAAGGGAAAAGCACAACTATATCAGAAGTTAAATTCAATTAATTTTGACTTTGTATTATAACATAATGTTTTATTATAATATGTTTCACCACCTGGTGGAATTAGGCCTTTGTCAATTTTTGGGCATATGGGGCTATTGGTATCATCTTAAAGCCTGTTCAATCACCTTCCTTTTGGTGAAAAAAAATAATCTATCTTTGTTGAATAGAAGTCAAGTTATTTGCGTTGAAGGAGGTCTGGGTCACCTGGTTTCAGAGGTAAAATTAGCTAGAAAATGGCTACCAAAGTTTGGTAATTTCCATAGCCTGAGAGTCCTTGGAAACTGAAAATCAATTGTTTTTGTGCCTCTCATTAATGTTCTTAAGAAAATCAACTTAAAAAATGTGTTTTTAAAAAGATATAAAAGATGTTGAGCCAATAAAAGAAAATGAGAAAAAAATTGACCATCCGCCCAAAAAATGCTGATTTCTTTGATTTCATTATTTTGACCAGTGTCTGATTTCACCACAATGCCTGACATTTAATGGGTTTTTTTTTAGTAAAGAAAAACACATAGACACTATAATGGCCATTTAGTGCTGGGGGGAAAATAGAACAGGCAGACGGAAAAAACCGAGGGAAAGTGAAGAAGTAAGACATACTAGTGGCACCCTCCAACCACGAGCACTATAATGTGAAGAAAAGAAATATTAATCTAAGATGAAATAAATATAACTGAAATTTGATATTCAAATCTATGTGATAAATGGAACCTCAAGCATCCATAACTTTGTTTCCTTTCACATTTATGGCTGGAGAGAGAGAGAGAGAGAGAGAGAGAGAGAGAGAGAGAGAGAGAGAGAGAGAGAGAGGAGAGAGAGAGAGAGAGAGAGAGAGAGAGAGAGAGAGAGAGAGAGAGAGAGAGAGAGAGAGAGAGAGAGAGAGAGAGAGAGAGAGAGAGAGAGAGAGAGAGACCCAAGTAATATCACCAACCAAGTAATTTATCTTGTTCACATTATATTAGAGGGTGTTTTTTTATGGCATTCTTTAAGCATAGTAGAAGAAAGAAGGAAATCAGTATGGAGCAAATGTTCAGAAAACTGTACAGTGCCGTAATAATTTTACCTGTTTTAAATCTTCAGCCTCCTTCACTTTCTTTTGTCTGCATTTCTTAGCAGCATCTCTGTTTTTTTGTTTTTTCTTCAGTTCTTCACCTGTTAAACTTTCCTGAAAAAACAAAAACAGAACAGCTTGGTGTTACTGGCAGTGGACATTAAGACAACAATTAAAATTTGGATGGGGTAAATAACTGGTTTTCAAAAGCTATATATATTTCACTTATTACTGCTCTTACTACATCATTCTGACTTCATTTAGATACCTTGCTTGGACAAAAACAGAAACTAATCTAAATGGGATACAAAGCATGCTTACTGACATATGTGTCACGACGCAGTGGAATCAGGCGCTTGTCAATTTTGGGCATAAGGAGTTACTGGTACATGTACCATCTTAAAGGCTGTTCATTTGCCTTGCTTTCGATGAAAAAATATCCAACTATCTTGAATAAAAGTCAAAACATTTTTGCGATTGAAGGAGGTGGGGTCGCCTGGTTTCAGAAATAAAATTAGCGAGAAAATGCCTGCCAAAGTTTGGTGACTTCGATAGTTGAAGAGTCCTTGGAAACTTCAAGTTTATTTTTTCGTGCTTCTAATCAACGTTTACCATAAAATTCACACATACAAGTGTTTTTATTATTATTATCATAGTAGAGGGTTTTACGGCGCTCGCAACTGCATAAGGTCATATGAGTGCCAAGGGGTGGGTGTCAACAGAGAAGTCTTTACAGGGAATCAGACTTACTCGGCTCACCTCTCAAGCTTCAACAGCACAAGGTTTGCTTCAACTATCAAGGCACCCCGGAAATAGCAGGTCACAAGAGCGTGACAAACAAACAAAAGAAGTAGAGGAAAATGACAATAGTAAGGATTAGGAAAGAAAGCAGCAGTTCCCTGTTGTAGATCAGGCACAGTTATGAGCGTGACATGAATCAGCCAGTTTACAATTCTACTGTGCTTGAACGAGAAATGTCCCCCCTTTGGGAATGGCCTAAAGACACTACAGTCAGTGGCACTGCCCCGCGGGGAAAAAGTGTTTTTGAATGAGCATACACGGTGTTGCGGCAAAAAACAAAAATTTGAAAAAAACCCCTTCCAAACTGGCCGAAAAAAGTCGATTCCTTGGATTTCATTATCCTGACGAGTGCCTAATTTCTCCATGATGCCTATAAAACGAACATGGGTCATTTGAGGAATACTAAGTTTTGAGAGGGAAAAATTAAAAAAGAATACTTTCAATATGCAATATAATACCTCAAGAGGAAAGTATTAATATTATGCTTTGACTTCAACATATGTAATTTACCAAATAGCTAGAAAGCAAACAGAATAAAAGACAGCAGAAGGCAATAGTTCAAATCTTAACTCTTTCGGTATGCAACGATTCCATAATTTTACGCATTCAGCGGCGAGGGTGTTATCTTAAAACGGCTAAAATTCAGTCAAATATTAATGATTTGTCTGTGTGAGTACTCAAGCTATTCACAATTGGACAGACAATCACAATATGAATGCAAATAGGTAGTAAATGCTGCACAAGATCAGGTGTAGATCTTGATGTTGACAACATACGCACCCCAGAAACGCCAGTTAAATGATGATCCGGTGAAATACGGAATCAAAAACGCAACTTAAGTGGCAATCCAGATTCAAAGAATCTCTACCGTACAACTCTTACAGTAGACTACACCATTATATCAGTAGGCTACAGCTAAACACATTAGTTGGGTCACAAAAGCACATGACAAATCATTTACATTAAAGTCAAAAACTAAAATTCTTTTAAATGAAGCTATCGGTATGATACCTCATCATTTTGTCTCTTCCTGCCCCTCTTTCCTTTCTGTGGTTCGTCTGAATCCATTGTATAAGTCACCAATCTGTCACAGTAATTTCACAGGAGTTCGCACTGAGAAGCAGGCTCAAAAGCAGCTGCAAAAGAAATAAAGTACATGTGAGAAACAAGCATGGGTGGGTGGAGTAAGGATAGCTATTACTATTATAACAAATAGTTGTTTTTCCTTCAATGAACATCTGAGAGAACTATGATCACTCGATAACGTGGGTCAATATAAGGTGACGCGCGAAAATGATTAAGTAGCCTACTCATGTAGTGTAATTATTACAACATTGTCAAAATACTCAACAAACTGTTCATTCAACTACAAGTGCTTCCAGTTAGAATATTTGCCTACTTTCTATAGTTCAAAGAGTGTCCTTGTGTGTACTGAGAAACAACAAGAGTGCTATTGAGATTAATATTGTTATTATTACACATGTGATTATTTTGTATTGAAATGATCAGAAATGCAGAAAAAACGTCGTCCTCATTTTAACGTTTGGACTGGGTTTTCCCGATTCTTGTTCTTCGTGAGTAAAAGACTGAGTCGCTACCACAGACTTCCATGGCCTATAGTAAGCACTAAGAAACTATGATATTGCATAGCTTGAACTATTAATAGTGACAGCATACGTAACATGTCTATGAATAACTGCTATGCAATGAGATCATGACCATATCTGTGATTGCAGTTTGAAATGCTTGGAGAACAACGTTGTCTCTCCGTTTTGACTTCTCGACTGGGTTTTCCCGATTCTTGTTTTTTTTTCTTCTAAGAGATTCCATACTGGCACTAATCCCTAAGAAACAAAGTAATTAGGCCTAGATACCTAAAATATCAATTTTAATAGTGCATGTCTATGAAAAGCTGCTACAGATCTATTGAAATCGAGAGAACCTTACGGTCTCTGCTTGCAGGGGTAGTCGCCGCCATTTTGAACCCGTGGCGTAGTTTGGGTTTTTCCCAATACTTGTTCCTAGGCTACAGGCCTTCCGACCAAAATGTACTCTTGTCGTGGCCACAGTTCTACAAAGGAATGTCGACAGATACCAATATCATAGCTCACTAGCTAGTAAATCAAAATATACTTTAACATGATAGCTCACTAGCTAGTAAATTTAGATCTAAATAATTTAGGAATTAACAATCGATACCTTAGGGCTTGCGCGACAACGGCTGTCCATCCTGTCGGAGAACGCGTCTACCTATAGATCTAACACAGTTTAGACTTAACTACTTTCTTTACTATAGTCATGAGGCTTGGCACCGAGAACCAACACAACTCACACATTGATATTGAGACAACCTCTGTAATTCAAATTTTAAGACTTGGAAAGTAGAGACACAGTGCTGAAAATTCAACACTAGTCTAATATATCGACAGAATACACTGGGCTTCTTGGGTTAAAAATAAAAGCATCTGAATTCACGCATTATTTGTAGCATGAGTAACAACAACAGTCAATAGGCGTGGGTATACAATGTAATCTCAATTGAAATAAACTAAAATAAGTATGATGTACGGGGGGGGGGGGGGGGGGAGTAAAACTAGCAACCTGTCCAAACATTTCAATAACTTATGAAATCTAAATTGAACTTGTCTTTAAATCTACAATGTCCTGGGGCTAAAAAACATAAAGAGTCACACTGCAATAAAGTTGTCACAATTCTAAATATTTTCCTTCAGGTTTCCCAATTCTTCATCTTGTTCCTGTAAGTTGAACCAACTCAACTGCAATGGGCTGTTTATCCAACCAAAGTAGATCCCTCATTACCCTGTTATATTCTTCGGTTGTCAACCAAAGGCACAACATTAATATATTTTGTATCGAGATCATGACTACCTCTGTGATTTTAGGAGGCACTGGAAAGCAGGGAAACTGGGATGGAAAGTTGACAGTCAATGTCAAGACATAAGATATGTGCAGATATTCTATGTTATGGAATAGAAGCTTTATCTCTCGGTTTCATATGTTCTGTTCGCATGAATCGATCATGAAATGAGAAGAATTTTCATGGAAAAGTAAAATTATTAATCCTAGGCAAAGTTTAGGTGGCTGAAAAATGAGCATAATGTCAGATTAAAAAAAAAAAGAATAGCCTACCTATAATTTAATTTGCCTGCAAGAAGAGCTATAGGCACCAGTAAACAGTGGGCAAAATAATGTCACCTTTTCAACGTTTTAGTTTTTTTTTTTTTTCAAATTCTTGTCCCCGCAGATCGAACAATCAATGGAAACAGAGTAACTTATTAGGTCGCAACACAGTCAACGCTGTCATGGAAACACAGCAGTCAGGTGGCTTGTGAATTGAAAAATACTAGATCTAATTAAACCAGTGTCTAAACATGAAATGGTTAGCAATCAAAAAGCCAAACTCTACAACGTCAGTGACGAGTGATGCCTGTAACCTAATGTTAATAAAATATGGACAAGCTTACCCTGTGAAACCAGAATCGTTTCCAAGCTGAACTGAGAGAATGTCCAAGAATGTCCAGGACCGACTTATATAATAACACCTTGTAGTCAAAGGAATATATAACAACAAGTGGCACATATATATGTCAATGAACTGAATCTTCGTCCAGGTATCTAGTCAGATCTATACTACGATCTAGAGATCTTGATTCCGAATCGATGATCATGGGATAATTCCTTTCACTAGACTGAGCCGAACGGGGCCTGTGTCTGTAAGTATCTGGTAACCTCTTTTCGCGACGACAGAAACCGAAACCTTATACCACTGAATGACCGACAATGCTGACAAGCTGTAAAACTTCTGTTGGTTTCGGCCTACATAATTTACAAAGGCTGAACGCCCGACAAGTCGATGCCACACAGACACAGGGTCATATTTTGACTTTCCATTTTCCAGAAAAAGACATAGTGCCTACATTCTATTTAAAGAACTGACTCTTCTCTTCAACGAGTTTTGATTGGCGGAGCAGTCAACCTATAAATAGGACGGATGGTAAATCCAGCACTGACGACATTCCTTGAATTCCCGAAAACAACCTGCACATCACCTGATCCAATTGACTCACTGTCTTTTTTCGTGGTTTTTATATAGATCTAGGTGGGACTTTGATCATGGACGGGAGACAAGACGTGAGGCTTCGGGAAGAACAAATCTTTAATATAAGAAGAAAAGCAGGGGCGGCTCGTGGGGCTAAAAAGTGGGCGTGCACAATTAAGCAAAAGCAGGTTGAAGATAGTCAAGGGCATAGTAAATAGGATGGTAGGCTCGTTGGGTTGGTGAAGGAGGACCTTATGCTTTAATTTTCATTCTTTTTACTTGTCGCTTAGATTTCTAAAACTAAATCTGTTTGTTAGCTAAACATCAATTTCTTTATCCTGCATTGGCACTAAGCACTCAAGAAATAACTTTCACCACCCCATCACCCCACTTCAAAACCATTCGAAGGCACAACCCATAGGACGGTGACTTAAGTATATGTCATGTTCACCTCTCTCGAGGTTCACGGTCACAGAGTCGCTTAAAATAGTAGCAGGCCAAAGAACCAATCACAATTCACTTGAGCACGCGCTGGATTGCTGCGGGGAACACATAATTTTGGCATAGAATAGTGTACAAGCTATGGTTCGTGGGTGCACATTTGAGATGTGCCGTCTAATTAATATTCATGTACCGCTAAACTCGCTACGAGTGTCGTCATTGCTTGGGTTATCCCAAAGAGCAATTTATAAGTCAGATTGCCACTGTTGAATATCCTATTACGTTTAGTTAAAGCGTGTGGACTTTGGCATGGCATAGTAGATGTTTTACGGCGCTTTTGATCCCAAAAAAATGACAGTGAGTTACAGAGCCAGCGAGGACCTTGTTTTGATACTATATTATTTGAATAGTGTTTGTTTCTGACTTTTTAAAATTTCATGTTTGTGGGTGCTTTTCGCAATAGAACATTAAAAAATTTTGGCCGGCGCTGCACAACTGTGCTCTATGGACAAACCGCGCCTGAAGAAAAGGATGATGGGCCTACATCTATCTATATAATGATAAAAATAAAATTATGAATATAATATATATGACATGCATTGTGCAATTTAAAAAACAACAAAAAAAACTCTATTCAAATTTGACCTTCAATTATGATCGTCATAGTGACAGTCATTAGGGCACCTAATAGAATAGAAGGCCTAATCCAAACCACATTTCAGGGTTCACACCCAAGAAAAAACAGTTACGACATACAATGCGTGAGGCAGATTAAAAACTGTAAAAACAAAAATATAATTTGCTATTATTTATAGTTTTCTCAATTTTGTCTGTCCGTGTTAAAAAGATTTAAACTCATATACTGATTTACCTCTATGCCTGCAAAACTTTGCATAGAGCACTTCTGTTGGCCAGCTACCAAACAAAACTAGTTTTAAAAAAATCTTGAGCCTATAGACTCTAGTAAAAAAAAATTCCATTTAAGTCCGTTAAAAAAACACCATTTTGCGTGCATACACCCAACCATTAAAATTAATTTACAGCAATAATATATATAATAATGAGCTAAAAATTGCTAATTTTGACAAAGCAACACCACTCTGCCTCCACTTTTCAGTGTAAGTTTGTAGATTTCATTCCAAGACTGTCTAGATGTCTCCATGTGAGTTTCGAAAAGTAGGTCAACTACCTATTTGATGGACCGGTGTATTCTCTACTAGATCTAGTGGAAAATCTTTGGTATACGATCTTTAGATGTACTGTGTGATGTTGATGAAAATAGGTTAACCTTTTAAAGTTTAAGTGTAAGCTGTAAATCCCCTATAATTATTTGGAATCGCTTTAAGCTTACATTTAATTCATTTATTAAAAAAACCAAAAAAAACCCAATAACACACAGGTCGGAACCTAGACTTGTATGCGCAAAGATCTAAGAAAATTAAACAGAGAAATTTGATTTATATATCTTGTGTTAACCATGATTAGACGAAAGTGAGGAGCTAAATAGATCTAGATACATAGCCTAGGCTGGGCAACAGAAAAATATAACAAATCATATCTGTTTATGCATCATAGTGGAATCAGGCGCGCTTGTCAAAATAATGAAATTATAGAAACTAAAATTTTTTCCGTCAGTTGGGCAATTTCTATAAATTTTTTCTTTTGTTTTTTTACTCAACACCTTTTATTTTTATGTGCATCAAAGAACACATTTCTAATTTTAATGGCCGGGTGTATGCACCCAAAATGGTGTTGACAAACACTAGATCTAAAAATTTGTCTGTTGTTTCTTTCCTTTAAAAACAAATTAGATATTTATAAAGAAAATTTTTAATGAAATTTTTCCTGAGGTAGCATTCAAGTTTGCAAAAAATCCGTAAAAATCCACATTCAAGACACCATCAACAAAAATCTATTCCACATGAAAAATTCAACAGACAAATGTTTAGTATTACATCTTCTCTTCATTCTGTGAAAATTTCATGAAGATTGGACGAAAAATGGTGGAGTTATCAAAAACGCATTCATAATTTCCTGAAATACCATCCTATTGCAATGAGTTTGGTATCAAAATGCTCAGAATGACAAGTTTTTATAATATGTAGATTGATTTTTCACTTAAATCCAATATGAAAATTCAGTGTTTTATAATATGACTTTCCTTTGGTGAGCTTACCTGTTTTGTTCCGTGTATATTCCTCTGGATTGAGCGATCTAACGCCAGGTTTGTTTGGTTTCTTCTTTTTACTTCAGACCTGTGCCTCAACGAACATTGAATATGTATATATGTATGAAATAAAGCAAGTATGTTGAGAAATCGAAGTGACACCAAATTAAAGAAGCTGGAAAGTTGTTTTTGTTATATCTACACAAACACCTCAGTTTTTCTTCTTTTCACCTTGCCCTCTGCATTCCCTGTCCAATACTGAAGAACATGGGTCTGCGACTCTCTCTCACACATTTTATTCTCCCCCACCCCCTTTACCAACATTCTCTCTCTCTCTCTCTCTCTCTCTCTCTCTCTCTCTCTCTCACTCACTCACTTTCTTCCCCCTCCATCCTTCCTTCCACCACTCACCCTCTCTTTCCAACTCATTTCTTTCCAACTCATTTCTTTCTCTCTCTCTCTCTCTCTCTCTCTCTCTCTCTCTCTCTCTCTCTCTCTCTCTTTGTCCACAGCATGTCACTATAGACTGTCTCTGTGTCTCCTCACGGCTTACATGGCACCGTGTACGTAGTCTGCATTCCCTGTCCAATACTGAAGAACATGGGTCTGCAACTCTCTCTCACACATAATTCTCCCCCACCCCCTTTACCAACATACTCTTTCTCTCTCTCTCTCTCTCTCTCTCTCTCTCTCTCTCTCTCTCTCTCTCTCTCTCTCTCTCCGACTTTCTCTCTCTCTTTCTGTCTGTCTGCCTGTCTGCCTGCCTGTCTGTCTGTCTGTCTGTCTGTCTGTCTGTCTGTCTGTCTGTCTGTCTGTCTGTCTGTCTGTCTGTCTGTCTCTCTCTCTCTCTCTCTGTCTCATCCATAAATATTTTATAGCTCATCCCCAGTATTTTCAAGCCCATTCCCAATATTTTCTGGCCTATCCCAAATATTTCCCAGTATTATTTAGCTCATATCCAATATTTTCTAGATCATCCCAACTATTTTCTGACTTATCCCTAATATTTTTAGCTCATCCCCAGTATTTTCTTTATCTGTAATATTTTCTAGCTCTCCGACTCTCTCACCTTTCTCTCTTCCTTTCAACCCCCCTCCTGTCTCTCTCTCTCTCCGACTCTCTCTCTCTCTCTCTCTCTCTCCGACTCTCTCTCTCTCTTTCTCTGTTTGTCTCTGATCCCTCCCTCTTCCCCTCCGCGTCTCACTTTCTCTCTTTCTCTCTCTCTCTCTCCGACTCTCTCTCTCTCTCTCTTTCTGTCTGTCTGCCTGTCTGTCTGTCTGTCTGTTTCTCTCTCTCTCTCTCTCACCTTTCTCTCTTCCTTTGTCCCCCCCCCCCCCCTCCTGTCTCTCTCTCTCTCTCTCTCTCTCTCTTTCTCTCACTCATACACACACACACACACACGCACACACACACACACACACACACACACACACACACACACACACCCCCAAAGACAAAATTGCACGCTTTTCGAGAGCGCTGCAATGTTTGTTTACCCTCGTATATCACGGCCCAGACGCGAGATAGGGCAATTGAAACATCTTGGTGGGTGTAGGCTAATACATTTATTTGTCATAATCCTAATGCGTTGTTGCGTAATTGAGAGTTCGTCGGTTTCCCCTTACTACACTGGCGAGCTCTGAGCCCTAGCCCACAGTAAGTAGGGAAAACGACGAATGGTCGATCGGTCAAGGATCACGGCTCGTTCGGCGTTGATCTCTTGTCTCTGCCACCGAGCTAATTCGGCATGGACGACTGTTGCGTCAATACAAACATACTGGGCTTTTTTAGCAAACAGACACGACCCCTCCCCCTCCCCCCATCTCCCAGAGTGCAAACAACCTGGATTATTATAATGTATCACTTAGTAGTGTGTCTTTCTGTCTGTCTTCACGAATTCTTACAGTGAGTATTGTCAGAGCTGCTGATGTGTATAAGTAGAGTATGAACAGGCGGGAAAGAGGGGGAAAAAAGGGGGGGGGGGAATTATTGAGGGGAAAATCTATTAGCACTGTGTATTAGTGTCCGCCAGATGTTCACTGACTGACGTCATATTAGTTTGCTGTCCAGTCATTTGATCCCAGCGGCGCATGACCGTATGCAGATATGAGCGCCGTCCGTAAAACCTCTACTAAAACAAACGATCCCAACGATGGTTATAGTGCCGCAATTTGTCTAGCAAGTTGTAATGACTTGTTGACATCATTTTAAATTACCTGACAAATGATGACACTGCGAATGATGAGGGCAAATATAACAAAAGGTAAGGTAACAATATTAACAAAACTATATTAACAATTGAGCACAAATTTTAAATAATGCTTAATCCAAATCTGCGTGTTAGAATATCCTTGATAACGGGTGGAATCGAGCTTGCCGATAAATCTAAGTCAGGAGTCTGGCTGATCAAAAAGACTGCATGCAGGATAATCGCGTTGTCTTGTCTTTTAATTTTAAGCCTGTGATTGACTAAAACCGGCTGACTTAAACCGGCAGTGGACGGTCCATCTAAAAGAAGCTTGAGTGCCGTGAACGTAGCCTCAACATCTACCGCAAACTACATTCACGGCGCTGTGAACGTAGCCTGCAGACTACGTTCCCGGCGCCGTGAACGTAGCCTGCAGACTACATTCAGGGCGCCGTGAACGTAGCCACTGCGTACAATAAATATCAGTCAATGGCATTAGTTGTCGTTCTCTACAGCCTATCCGCTTACAAGTGCCAAGGCTATTATATTATGGTATACGAGCATGATTACAATGAATACAAGGCACTAGTGCTAGAATTACTGTATGATAAATATAGGCACCATATGGATTTCCCCTTACAATAACTCCAGGTCTCAAGTAAAAGACCAGAAAGTATCAACAAGAGGAATCAAAGTGAAAGTGGTTCCGATCACACTGGTGGCTGGACGGAATCCAATGGTGCCGTCAAATGACTGGGCAGTCAGAACGAAGAAGTTTCAATCGAATCATATTTTATTTAGTTAGAGAGAAATATAAAATTTATCCGCATGCTTACAATCAACATCATTAAGTTTCGCCTTCTCCTCTACAAGTCGAGCCTTTAGGGCTTCCGCTTCCCTGCTCAAGGCTTCAATTGAGTCTGGGTTTTCTGCTCGGAGGGCCTCAGTCGCCATCTTTTTTTGCATCTCTCGTTGCCCAGCAAAGCCCGGATGCGGAGGCTGGGCGGAGGACAAATTTTACTAGGTTGTCTCCCTTCGTTCGAAACTAGGCCCAGGCTACCCCAAGGCCTACCGCGAGCCGCGAAAGCGCCAAAAAAGCAAGGGAGGGTAGCAGGATACCATTACATGTTTTTAGGTTTAAATGCAAAGAATTGCCCACCTTACCAGTTTTGTTTTCCCTTGACAACATTTCTCAGAAGTGCAAACATTTTTTAAGTTCATTTTATTTAACAGAGTTCATTTCTACCATCTAAAAAATGGGCCTACATGTGAAAATACAAGGCATAAAAAGCAATGATATTTTGTAAAATTCATTTTTAATAATTATATAACGATCACTATATAGGCCTATTAATGTTTGTGCTCACTTCAATTTAAAAAAGGCCATTGTTAATCTAAAGTTTCGCCTAAGCCAAAAGAAATTAACAATATTTCACTTAATCCCCCCCTCTCCCCCCGGGGAGACCGAGAACATTAATTATTATCTGTGTGTTTTTGAGATCTGCTGGGGGTAATGGGTAATGTTGTAAACCCTATAGTGTAGCCAAGGATTCTCCACTATAATCTTTGGTGTAGCTGTGGTGTGCGCGATATAGATCATGTAATTATAAATATATTATATAGACAAACCAGAGCTTTATGGAAGAAGCTATTTGCATTAAGTTCACGGAAAGGATCCATGATCTGCATAGCCTAGGCCTAGTGCTGTATTATCTTTTTTTTTCTAACAAAACGAAACGAAAGAACATTGATAGGGGTATCGATGTGCTTCTGTCCGTATCTGTCAACGAGGTCACATGAGCCAATATAACGCGGTAGTTCCTGAAATTAAAATTACAAACTAGGTTACCCTTTTCTCGAGAAAAGCTGAAAAGCAATATAGATCTCTCTCTCTCTCTCTCTCTCTCTCTCTCTCTCTCTCTCTCTCTCTCTCTCTCTCTCTCTCTCTCTCAAACCTTTCTTGCATTTTATCTAAACTCCGAGTGT